>NW_005871141.1:273557-381498 GCF_000147115.1 Myotis lucifugus | reverse complement strand
GAAAAAAAAAAAAAAAAAAAAAAAAAAAAAAAAAAAAAAAAAAAAACAAAAAAAACTTCAATACATAAATAAAGATACTAAGTCCTGGAGGGCTGAGCTGGTGGGAGTGGCGTGGCCACCTCCACTGGGGATGGCACTTCACGGTGGGGGGCAGTGCGGGGGGGGGGGGCCGGGGAATCCGCGGTGGGTTCCTTTCCAGCCCGCGGCGTCTGTGCGCGTGGCCGGGCGCTGCGGTGCGTGGACGGCTGCGTGGGAGTGGGCGCTCCTACTGGGCGCGGGGGCGGCTGCGCACCCAGGTGAGGATCCGGCATTTGTAGCCTGTTGCCCACTTTGGAGTTTTCCACTGGACAGAGGGCGGACGGGAGGTTGGCTCTAGAACCCCAAGTGGGAGGTGGAGAGGTGTCTGTCCAAGGACCAACCCCAAGGGGAGCAGAGGGGTGGCCAGGGGGGGCTTGGGCGCCGAGGCTCCAGGGCTGGGACTGGGGAGTACAACTTTCCCTGTGGCGGACCCGGGGTCTGGCTTTGAGGAGATAAGTGTAGAGCTGGGGGAATAGGAAAGGTACGCTGGTGAAGTAAACACCATTAGATTCATTCTTTCATTCTTGCTCTTAAAAAAAAAAGGCCTTTTGAGTTGATGTTTACCTTCAAGGGTTCCTGTAATCAATTATGGTCACTTGGTATTTAATGTGTGTTGTGCTTTCTTTTGAATGTAACAATTACCTATATTGTTGAAGGACAGGGAGTGATTAACTTATTTTACAAAAAAAACCCAATTATTTTGTTTATTCCAAAGGTAGAAACTTTAGGAAAAAACAGCTCTCCACAAATTCCATGCACAGTTCTATGTTCTTTAATTTTATCATCTCACTTAATTCTTATACCACCATAAAGGGAAGAGTAGGTAATAATAGTATCTATGTTTTATAGATGAGGAAATCCTCAGAGAGGTGAAGGTGAAATAACTCACCCAAGGTCATCCAGTTATGAAATATTCGAGCCAGCTGGACTTTTGATATACTCTTAACCTAGTCATCATATATATATATATATAAATATATATATATACACACACACACATACATATATATATTGCATATATATACACATATATATATAAAAATTAGAACCCCATTGTACCTAGTCTATATTTGATATATTTCCCACATCTCTACCAAGATGATCCTTTTAATTATGTGCTACACGTTGGGGGCAATTAACTCTTTCTAATTTTAATACTGTAATTATGGCAGCTATCCTTTGAGTAGTTTCCTTTTGTCATATGAACCTAATTTCCTATACAATTATAGATTAAAGTAGTATTTATAAGCACAATCAAGCTTTTCAGCAGTTAAGATTCAATAGGAAAGTAGATTATAAAGCAGATAGCTGAATCTATTTGTTTGCACTTTGCTCAAAGCATGGTCATTATTTTCTTCATAATAGGATCTTGCAGAATTTTTGGTCAGCTTTAATAATCTTTAATCCAATCACTCTGAAAAGAGGTTATGGAGCTTTTAAAGATGACTTATGCCGTTCTCTTTCAACTGTCCGTAATTAAAAGCAGGCTATATTTTGAGGGTGTTCGTGTACGTCATGCCTTTCCCAATGGTAAACACTTTTATACAGAGTTGTGGAGCAATGAAGACTGAAATCAAAATTTTCTCATTATTCTAAGTCGAAATAACTTTTAAATCTTCACTTGTTTTAAATGATCTGTGGTGTTGAAAAAGGTCTCAGTGGGGTGAACTCCAGAGAATTACTCTTCATTTGAGCTTATTGAGCTCTCATGATATTCATTCTCTTGGACAGATGTCTCTCTTAAATCTTCATTGGCTATTCTTTAAGTAATTTAAATGCTTCTTTACATAATGAGTTTCCAAATTATTTTGACATTCATAAATTTCCTTAATTCTTGTCTTTAAGTTTAATTAAATTCAATGTACACATTTCAAATCCACACCTAGTCAACATTATAAGTGAAAAGGGACTAGAATCCAACTGGAACTACATGAAAACATGATTGTGGGTGTGAAAAAAATTTTCCACACCAAAGCATGGCTGCAGGGTTATTTTGGGGATGCTGGAGGGCAGTGCTGTGGTCAGGAGAGTTGCACACCATGGGACACAAGTATTTTTGATATTGAAATTGAGTCTGAATTTTCCAAGACTATTTATATAGGATGCTGATTGTCATTGAGGTATAAATCCTGTGATACACACATGTCCTTTCTTTACTGACTCAGATCTGTTCCAGTTTTCTAGTTTCTGTTACTTATTTTAGAGAAAGCATTACCTTGTTACTTTTACCTCACCTGGTAGATTTGACATGACTTTTTCCTCTCAAGTTCCACATCTCTGGTTTGGGGAGAATCGTACCATCTCTGCCTCCTGAGAACCCCTCTATTCCAGGTGCTGGGTGGAGAACCGGAGGTCAGTGGTGAACAGGAAGATGAGTGAGCCCTGTCCATTTCAGAGGGTCAGACTTTAATAAAGTAATTATACAAGTAAACCCTTACTTACAAATTGAGGTAAAATCTCTGAAAGAAAGAATTCAATAAGAATGCATGTTAAACCCTAGCCGGTTTGGCTCCGTGGATAGAGCATTGGCCTGCAGACTGAAGGGTCCCATGTTCAATTCTGGTCAAGGGAACATGTCAAGGTTGGCTCGATCCCCAGTAGGGGGCGTGTAGGAGGCAGCCAATCAATGATTCTCTCTCATCATTGATGTTTCTACCTCTCTCTTCCTCTCTGAAATCAATTATATATATATATATATATATATATATATATATATATATATATATATATATATATATATATATGCAGTGGGGCCTTGACTTACGAGTTTAATTCGTTCCGAGACCGAGCTCGTTAAAGCTTGTTAAGGAGCTCATTAACTCAAATTACTCTATCAACTCAATGCAAAAAATCAGCTGAGAGACAGCTGGTATCTCAAAAAACTCGTTAGTCGGGACACTCGTAAGTCAAGACCCCACTGTATATTTAAAAAGAGTGTGTGTTAAGGAATTCTGGACCAGGCAGGGAGTTCAAAACAGGATGCCCATAAAATCACGTATTTGCAGAGGAATGACGTGTGAGGAAGTGTTTACTAAGTCCAGTGGTCTTCTTAAATGCTTTCATAAATATTTCCTGAATTATTTTCAGAGACCTGTGTCTCATCCTGGTTATCTCTACACTTCTCCTTTCACCAGAAGACACACTGTTTCCCCTCATTAGCTGCCTATGGACATGGGGAGGTTTACAAAACTCTCCAGTACTTTTTAAAGCACAGAGTGCATGTGCTACCCTCAACTGGTGAGTATCCTCTTGGAAGAGAGTTATTTAATTTTAAGGAAATATAGTTCTTTTCTTTCTTTACCTTAATAACCACTTTGAAATCTGAAAAGGTAGTTGCATGTGTGATAAAGTGGAAGAATGTTTCAAAATAGAAATGTAACTGACTTATGACTGGGACCTAAGATTCTATGAAGTGTCCACGGGAAGAGAAGAGGCTCAGAGTAAAGGAGGTGAACCTAAGTGTTTACTACACTGGGGAAATGGGTCCTAACAACTTAAAGCAAACATCACAGTATCTGCATTTGTGGAATACTTACTGTGTGCTGGACATCGTTTCATGGGCTCTATATGAATTAATATCCAAATTCCTCACAATAGGCTTCTGAGGTCTCCTCATTGTATAGGCAGGGAACTGAGGTACAAAGAGGACAAGAATCTTAACCACTGTCCCAAAGATAGAGAGAACCCTAAACTCAGGAGTTCTGATTCTATTGTCCACACTGGGAACTAATGAGGTGTAACACTTGGTTCATAAATATCCGGGTGCCTTAAATTCCCATCATTGTGAAAATAATGACACTTCCTAATTTGGTCTTTTAGTTACTTTTTCCTTCATAAAAATAAGTGGAAAACATAATACTTTTTCTATATCAAAGATTTTTGCCCCATATTTTATAGGCAAAATATCTATATAAAGCAAGAAGATATATATGAATGCCTATACAAAGACTGGTGATTGCTAGATTATGAGAAATGTCTCATTATATTTTTTTAATTCAGAAATAGTAACTTGAGTTACATTTGAAACTGTTGATAATTTTAACATCAATAATATGTACTTGCACATTCCAAATAATTAGGGAAATATCTTTAACAGCTGGAAGTTCTAATTGATAAAGTTAAGAATTTAAGTCACCTCTTTCACCTTCCCCAAAAGTCTTTGTCCAGGGTATGCACTGCTAGGAGGCTATAAAGTATAACATCAAAACATCGGTTGCATTATCTTTGTAAAAAATTATTTAAAAACCCTGTTAATTTTTGCATTGAAATCTTTTGACATGACTCATAGTAAGTGTTATGATAAAAAACTTAATCATTTCAAATATTATCCAAACAATGTTAACCTAAGACACATGGCACAAGTCGTTAACAAAAGCAAGTACTGATTGGTTGTGTGCTAATGCATATAAAGATGTTTGCACAGTGTCTGAAAATAAATGTTAGTCAAGGTTATTTCTCCCTGCAAACAGTGGGTTCTATGCAGTTGATATGATTCATGTTAATGTTCACCATGAATCGCAATCCCTACATAGTACACATCTATAAATGTGTGTGTGTCTTCTTTGAAGCTGTTGGGAATCCTTAGGGCAGAGCATATAGTTTCTATGACTCATGTATCCCTATGAAGAATGTGATGCATCATTTATCTGTATGCTCAGCTTCACACAAAGCTTTATATCATAGAATCACTAGCAAACTATCACTCTAATTTATACCATAGGAAAGTGATGCAAGACTTGATTTTGCTTTATGTGTGTGTATGTGTGTGCATGTGTTGAGTGAAAGATGACATTGAGTACACCATAGAATAACTCATTAACTAGTTTACAATTTGATGCCATCTACAGTGTCCTATTCCAAAGAGTGCTGTGTGTTTAATGTAAATGTAAAATATAAGCATCAGTTATAATAGTATAGATTATGCAGTCCAACAAACAACTCTAAAATTTCAGTGACTAAACCCCCCCCCACAAGGGTTTATTTATTGCTAATATTATGTGCCCATGTTGGTCAATATAAGACTATTTTACATCTTCCTCGCTCAGAGACCCAGACTAATAAAGCTCCCATCATCCAAAACATCCTCATCCTTCCTCAGGCACATGGGAACGTGGTGAGTCACCCACAATAATTCATAAAGGCTTTCATCAGGGAGCACTACTTGCCACTTCCACTCACATTTTATTGGCCACAGCGGATCATATGACCTTCTTATTCATAAGCAAAGGCTATCACATGCCCAGACTGAAGAAAATGGCAAGATTTGTGAACAGACCTCATGGTTACCATATAAAATTAGCCAGGACTCTTCAATAGTTTTATCACCTAAAAACAATGTATGATTTACTATAAAAGTGGAATGACCCAGAATTGTGTTTAGAATGTCAGCATGGAAGGGTAGCTCCTGCATAAAATGACCAGCAAAGAAAATAGACACTAAACTTGTGACATTGGTGACATCCTTGTCTTCCCCCAGTGGGGTTGAATTTAGTCAAGGAACGATACCAGCTATGGTTTTATTTTGAGGAAATACATGAGGGAGCCTATCTGACAGCTAGCATAAGCCATGGACGCTGCCAAGAACTGCTTACAGCCCCCAAGCTGTGTTTTTCTCAACAGACTTGAGGGTATCAGCATGGTACGGAAAGTGGGACAGCTAGGTGTGTCTTTTAATGTCACCTGCACCTACAGAGACAGATAAACATGCAAATGAACTGTATGTTTATTTTACATCACCATACATAATCTGAAAAGTTAGGAGGTATCCTACCCATACGTTTTAACTAAACCTTTTATTTTGAGATAATGGTAGACTCACATGCTACCGAAAGAAATTATATAGAGAGATCCCATGGCCCCTTGTACCCAGGTTACCCGCTTTGTGGGAAATGGCCCAATCTTAAAACTTGACAGTACAACACAACAAACAATCCAATTAGAAAATGGGCAAATGACATGAAGAAATATTTCACAAGGAAGATACACAAATGGCAAAGAAGCACATAAGATGACATTCAACATCATTAAGGAAATGCAAATTAAAACCACAATGAGATGTCACTGCAAACTAGTATAAAATCAGTATACTAGTATTTATTGCAAGTATATCAAATTTCATTGTGTTTGGTATGTTTATTTGTACCCTGGGAACTTCCTTCAATTTATTAGTCCTAAAGGTTTTTATTTTTTTAATTTTTTTTAGAAATGTCAATGTGGACACTTTTATTTCTTTTTCCTTGTCTTATTGCACTGGCTAGAGTACTGGCTTTTAGTACTGTGTTGAATAAGAGTGATGAAAGTGGACATTCACCTTGTTGCTTACTTTCAGGGCAAAACATTTAATCTTTTACCATTAAGTATAATGTCAGCTGTCAAGTCTTTGCAGATATTCTTTATAAAATTGAAGAATTTTGCCTTCATTCCAATTTTTCTAATTTTTTTTATCATGAAAAGGTATTAATTTTTATAAAAGTGCTTTTTTCCCCTCAAGTGATATGATTGTTTAATTTTCTTCTTTAGTCTGTTAATATGGTGAAGTATATTGAGTGATTTTTGACTAGAATCAACCTTCCATTGCTGCAATAAATCCCACTTGGTCTTTGTGTATAATTTATAGTACACACTACTGTTTGCCAATATTTTGTTAAATATTTTTATGTCTATATTCATGAGAGATATTGGTCTGTAACTATTTTTTGATACCTTCTTTGATAATAGTATCAGAAAATACTAGCTTTATAAAATGAATTGGAACGTATTCCATGCTCTTCTATTTTCTGAAAGAGATTGTATAGAATTGGTCTTTAGTCTTTACATGATTGATGGAATTCTCCAGTGAAGCCATCTGGGCTGCGAGGTTGCATTTTTAGGGTGTGTGTGTGTGTGTGTGTGTGTGTGTGTGTGTGTGTTTTGTTTTAGTTAAGAACTCTGTTTCTTTAATATTTGTTGTTGTTTTTTTGCTAGGGCTGCCTTAACAAAATAAAACCCAACTGGGTAGCTTAAACAAATATATTTTCTCATAGTTCTGGAGACTTGGAAGATTAAGGTGTCAGCAGGTTTGGTTTCTTCTGAGGCCTCTCTGCTTGGCATGTAAGCGACTGCCTTCTCACCGGGTCCTCACATGGTCTTTCCTGTGTGTGCATCCTTGGTGTCTCTCTGGGTGCCCAGATTTCCTCTTAGAAAGATACTAGGCCAATGGGTTAGGGCCCACTCTAATTGTCACATTTTAACTTAATCATAACTTTAAAGGCCCTATCTCCAAATACAGTCACGTTCTGTACTAGGGATTGGGGCTTCAACGTATGAATTTGGGAGAGGGAACAATTTAGCTTATATTAATACTTTTGGCTATTTAAGTTATTTGTTTTCATACTGTGTGGGTTGTGTTAATTTAAGTTTATTACGATTTAGTTATCTAAGTAGTCCAATTTATTTTTGTTGAGTTATTTATTTTTGTTATTTTGATGTCTGTGGGGTCTGTAGTGATATCCCTTGCTTCATTCTTTTAAAAAAAAAAACAAATAAATCTTTATTGTTGAAAGTATTATATATATCATCTTTTTTTCCCCATGGACCCCCCCTCCAGCCCGCCCCTGCCCCCACCTCAGGCCCTCCCTGCCCCATTGCCGGTGGCCATGGGTCATGCATATCTATATATATAAAAGCCTAAGCGATCAAGCAACTGTTTGACTGTTCGACCGGTAGCTATGACGCACACTGACCACCAGGGGCAGATGCTCTGACCTGTAGGGTAGGTTGCTGGCTGTGGGTTAGCTTGCTGATGGGGCCCTGTTGGCCCCAAATCTAGTTCACCTGCACCCCAAACCCAGAGAGGAGAGAGAAGGGAGCCTGATTTCTCGCAGTATCTGCCATGGATTAGCTTGCTGTGATTTTAAAATATTTCTTCTCATTAATTTTCTTTCATTGTGCATGAATCCGTGCACCGGGCCCCTAGTATACATATAAGGTTCTTGGTTGATTACTTCCCACCCTCCCATCCTCCTCTGCCTTCCCTCCAAGATTTCCCACTCTGTTCCATGCTTCCATGTTTATGGATCCACTCCACTCATCATTTATTTTGTTATTTAAATTCCACATATCAGTGAAATCATGTGATACTTGTCTTTCTCTGTCTGACTTATTTCACTTAGCATGATACTCTCCAAGTCCCTCCATGCTGCCTCAAACGGCAAGAGATTCTTTTTTTTCTTTTTTTTTTCTTTTTTTTACTGTTGCATAGTACTCCATGGTATAAATATACCACAGCTTTTTTATCCACTCATCTACTGATGGGCACTTGGGCTGTTTCCAGATCTTAACTATTTTAAGTTGTGCTGTTATGAAGATAGGGGTACGTATGTTCTTTCTGATTGGTGTTTCAATTTTCTTAGCATATATTCCTAGAAGTAGGATCACTGGGTCAAATGGCAGTTCCATATTTAATTTTTTGAGGAAACTCCATACTGTTTTCCATAATGACTGCAACAGTCTGCATTCCCACCAGCAGTGTACAAGGATTCCCTTTTCTCCACATCCTCGCCAGCACTTGTCCTTTGTTGATTTGTTGATGGTAGCCATTCTGATAGGTGTGATGTGATACCTCATTGTCATTTTAATTTGAATCTCTCTGATAATCAGTGACTTTGAACATTTTTTCATATATCTCTTGGCCATCTGTATGTCCTCTTTGGAGAAGTGTCTATTTAGGTCCTTTGCCTATTTTTTACTTGGTTTGTCTTCCTTTCGTTAAGTTGTATGAGTTCCTTATATATTTTAGATATTACCCCTTTATCAGATGTATTGTTGCCAAATATGTTCTCCCATACAGTGGGCTCCCTTTTTGTTTTGTTGATTGTTTCTTTTGCTGTGCAGAAGCTTTTTATTTTGATGTAGTCCCACTTGTTTATTTTCTCCTTAGTTTCCTTTGCCATAGGAGATGTATCCATAAACATATTGCTACGAGAGATGTCTGAGATTTTGCTGCCTATGGCTTCTTCTAGGATTGTTATGGTTTCACGACTTAACATTTAAGTATTTTATCCATTTTGAGTTTATTGTTGTGTATGGTGTAAGTTGGTGGTCTAGTTTCATTTTTTTGCATGTATCTGTCCAATTTTTTCCAGCACCATTTATTGAAGAGACTGTCTTGACTACATTGTATGCTCTTGACTCCTTTGTCAAATATTCATTAAGCATAATGGCTTGGGTCAATTTCTGGGTTCTCTGTTCTGTTACATTGATCTACATGTCTGTACTTGTGCCATTTCCAGGCTGTTTTGATTACGGTGGCTTTGTAGCGTAACTTGAAATCTGGCATTGTGATCCCTCCAACTTTGTTCTTCTTTCTCAAGATTGCTGCAGCTATTTGGGGTCTTTTTTGATTCCATAAAAATTTTTGGAGTATTAGTTCTAGATCTGTGAAATATGCTATTGGTATTTTAATAGGAATTGCTTTGAATTTATAGATTGCCTTGGGTAGTATGGACATTTTAATTATGTTGATTCTACCAACCCATGAAGAAGGTATATTTTCCCACTTGTTTACGTCTTCCTTATCCCTTTTTTCCAACATCCTGTAGTTTTCTGAGTACAGATCTTTTGCCTCCTTGGTTACATTTATTCCTAAGTATCTTAATTTCTTTATTGCAATGGTAAATGGGATTGTTTGTTTAGTTTATCTTTCTGTGAGTTCATTATTGGTGTATAAGAAAGCCATCGATTTTTTGGTGTTAATTTTGTATCCTGCTCCATTGCCAAATTCATTTATTAAATGTAGTAGGTTTTTGGTGGAGTCTAGATTTTTCTATGTACAATATCATATCATCTGTGAATAGTGAGAGTTTTACTTCCTCCTTTGCAATTTGGATGCCTTTTATTTCTTCTTCTTGTCTGATCACTGTGGCTAGCACTTCCAGTACTATGTTGAATAAGAGTGGTGAAATCGGACATCCCTGTCTTGTTCCTGTTCTCAGGGGAAATGGTTTTAATTTTTGTCCATTGAGTATGATGTTGGCTGTAAGTTTGTCATATACGGCCTTTATCATGTTGAGATATGTTCCTTCTATTCCAGTGATGACGAACCTTTTGAGCTCGGTGTGTCAGCATTTTGAAAAACCCTAACTTAACTCTGGTGCCGTGTCACATATAGAAATTTTTTGATATTTGCAACCATAGTAAAACAAAGATTTATATTTTTGATATTTATTTTATATATTTAAATGCCATTTAACAAAGAAAAATCAACCAAAAAAATGAGTTCGCGTGTCACCTCTGACACGCGTGTCATAGGTTCGCCATCACTGTTCTATTCCCACTTTGCTGAGAGTTTTTATCAAAAATGGGTGTTGGATTTTGTTGAATGCTTTTTCTGCATCTATTGATATGTTCATGTGATTTTTGTCTTTTAATTTGTTTATGGGATATATCACGTTTATTGATTTGCAAATATTGTACCAGCCTTGCATCCCTGGAATAAATCCCACTTGGTCATGATGCATGATCTTTTTAATATATTGCTGGATCTGATTTGCTAATATTTTGTTGAGAATTTTAGCATCTATGTTCATCAGGGATATTGACCTATAATTCTCTTTCTTTGTAGTGTCTTTATCTGGTTTTGGAATTAGGAAAATGCTGGCCTCATAAAAAGAGTTTGGAAGTGATCCTTCCTCTTGGATTTTTTGGAATATTTTGAGGAGTATAGATGTTAGTTCTTCTTTGAATGTTTGGTAAAACTCCCCTGTGAATCCTTCTGGGCCTGGACTTCTGCTTGCTGGGAGTTTTTTTTATTATTGCTTCTATTTCATCAGTAGTTATTGGTCTATTCAGGTTCTCTATGTTATTTATTTCTGCTCTAATTGTTATTATTTCCTTCCTTCTACTTACTTTGGCTTTTCTTGTTGTTCTCTTTCTAGTTCTTTAAGTTGTAGGGTTAAATAGTTTATTGTTGATTATTCTTTTCTCTTTTTTTTTTTGAGGTATGTCTATAGTGCTGTCAACTTCACTCTCAGAACTGCTTTTGCTGTGTCCCAGAAATTTTGGGTTGTGGTGTGTTCATTTTCATTTGTTTCAAGGAAGTTTTTTATTTATTTCTTGATTTCGTTGGTAATCCATTCATTGTTTAATAACATGCTATTTATCCTCCATATATTTGAATATTTGGGGGTGTTTTTACTGTAGTTGATTTCTAATTTCATTCCATTGTCATTTGAGAAGATGCTTGATATAATTTCAATCTTCTTGAACTTGTAGAGACTTGTTTTGTGTCCTAACATGTGGTCTATCTTTGTGAATGACCCATGTGCACTTGAGAAGAATGTATATTCTGCTGCTTTGGGGTGAAATGTTCTATAAATGTCAATTAAATCCATTTGATCCAGTGTGTCTTTTAGAGTCACTGTTTCCTTATTAACTTTTTGTCTGGAAGATCCATACAGTCAAGTCAGCAGAGTGTTAAAGTCCCCAATTATGACTGTATTGTTGTCCATCTCTCCTTTAAAGTCCTCTAGAAATTTTTTTTTATATATTTAGGTGCTCCAATATTGGGTGCATATATGTTTACTAGGGTTATATTCTCTTGTGGGATTGATCCCTTTAGTATTATGTAGTGACCTTTGTTGTCTCTTGTGATGGACTTCATTTTAAAGTCTGTTTTGTTGGATATGAGTATTGCTACTCTAGTTTTTTTTTTTCCATTTGCATGGAAAAAATTTTTCCATCCCTTCACTTTCATCCTGTGTGTGTCTTTTGTTCTGAGGTGGGTATCTTGTAGATAGCATATAGTTGGGTCATGTTTTTGTATCCATTCAGCTACCCAGTGCCTTTTGATTGGAGCATTTAATCCACTTACATTTTGGGTTATTATTGATAGGTACTTATTTATTGCCATTTTAATTCTGTATGCTTAGGTTTCTCTCTCTGTTTCTTCTTCTCACTACAGCAGTCCCTTTAGCATTTCTTGTAATGCTGGTTTGGTCATGATATACTCCTTTAGCCTTTTTTTTTGTCCAGGCAGCCCATTATTTGACTGTCTATTTTGAATGATAGCCTTGCTGGATATAGTAATCTTGGTTTCAGATCATTGCTTTCCATTACCTTGAGTACTTCATGCCATTCCCTTCTGGCTTATAGAGCTTCTGATGAGAAATCAGATGTCAGCCTTATGGGAGCTCCTTTGTAGGTAACAGTTTGCTTTTCTCTTGCTGCCTTTAAGATTCTCTCTTTGTCTTTAATTGTTGGCATTTTAAATATGATATGTCTAGGCATGGGCCTGTTTGAGTACTTCTTTTTTTAAAAAATATATTTTTATTGATTTCAGAGAGAAAGGGAGAGGGAAAGAAAGAGGGAGAGAGAAAGAGAAACATCAGTGATGAGAGAGAATCATTGATTAGCTGCCTTCTGTATGCCCCACACCCGGGATCAAGCCTGCAACCAGGGCATGTGCCCCTGACCAGAATCAAACCCGTGACCCTTCAGTCTGCAGGCCGACGCTCTATCCATTGAGCCAAACCAGCCAGGGCAATTTGGGTTCTTTTTGTTTGGGAGTCTCTGTGCCTGCTGAACTTGTGCAGCTTTTTCCTTTACCAGGTTAGGGAAATTTTCTGCCATTATTTCTTCAAACATGTTCTCTATCCCTTTCTCCCTTTCTGCCTCTTCTGGCACACCTGCTATTCTAATGTTATGTTTCACATTGGCCCAAAGCTCCCTTCCGCTGTCCTCCTGGTGTTTTATTTTTTAATTTTTAATACTCACCCAAGGATATTTTTTTTTCATTGATTTTCAGAGAGAGGGAAAAACAGAGAGAAACACCGATGTGAGAGAAACACATCTATTGATTGCCTCCTGCATGAGCCCTGACCAGGGCCTTGGCTGGGGAGGAGCCTGCAACCTAGGTACGTGCCCATAGCCGGAATCAAACCCGGGACCCTTCGGTCCTCAGGCTGATGCTCTATCCACTGAGCCAAATCGGCCAGGGCTATCCTCCTGTTTTTTAATTGTTTTTTTCTTTTTGGTTCTCTGATTGATTTTTTTTAACCCTATCTTCTAATTCACTGATTCGATCCTCAGTTTCCCCTAATCTGCTGTGTATTCCAATGTGTTCTTTATTTGTGCTATGTCATTCTTTATTTCCAACTGTTCTTTTGTCATTGTTCCTATAACTTTTCTCAAACTTGTTGATTATCTTTGCCATCATTACGCTGAACTCTGTTTCAGACATCTGTTTCAGACAAATTTTTTATTTCTTTTATGTCTTCTTCTGGAGAATTCTCTTGTTCTTTTATTTATGGGTTGTTTCTTTGTCTCCTCATTTTGGCTCTCTGTTTGGGTTTGTGACTATGTATTAGGTAGATCTGCTACACCTCTCAATCTCTAGTGCAGGACAGTGTCAAAAGCTGTTTCTGGCTAATTAGATCAGGCAAAGATTCAAAGCCTCCACAGACTGCCTCTGCCTTTAGAGCAGCGGTTCTTAACCTGTGGGTCGCAACCCTTTTGGGGGTAAAACAACCCTTTCACAGGGGTCGCCTAAGTATCCTTTATACCTGGGAACATTATCCATCTGAAATGCAGTTTTAAACCAGAAAATGTGTGGGAAAATGTTACTAAGTTAGAAAGAAAACAGCAAACACAAAATCCATATGTAAATGGTCATTGAGGAGCACCTGCTAGCAAGGCAGGTGAGCGGTTAGGAGCCAGTGATCCTGGATTGTGAGAGGGATGTCCTGTGGGATCTCCCTAAACCAGCAGTCAGACATCCCCCGGAGGGATCCTGGATTGGAAAGGGTGCAGGCCAGGCTGAGGGACCACCACCCGCTGTGCACAAATTTCATGCACTGGGCCTCTAGTCAATGATAAGAGAGAACCATTGATCAGCTGCCTCCTGCATGCCCCCTACTGGGGATCGAGCCCACAACCCAGACAAGTGCCCTTGGGCAGAATCGAACCTGGGACCCTTCAGTCCACAGACCGACTCTCTATCCACTGAGCCAAACCAGCTAGGGCTGTCTATGATGTTCTTAAGTGTGCTTCCTTGTATAGATTTTTTTTAGTGGCTGCTCTAAGTATTACATCATATACATACACTTTATCACCGTTTACCTAACAGTGGTTCTCAACCTTCCTAATGCCGCGACCCTTTAATACAGTTCCTCATGTTGTGTTGACCCCCAATTTCATTGTTACAAATGGAACATAATTAAAGCATAGTGATTAATCACAAAAACAATATGTAATTACATATGTGTTTTCCGATGGTCTTAGGCGAACCCTGTGAAAGGGTCGTTCAACCCCCAAAGGGGCGCGACCCACAGGTTGAGAACCCCTGGTTTACTCCTACTGTCAGTTTATCAGTTCAAGTGAAGCAGACACACCTTACCTCTCTTTATGTCCCTTTAGCCTCCCCACTTATAGCATAAAAGCCTTAAATATTTCTTCTATGTACAGTTAGAGCCACATTAGACAGTGCTATAATTTTTGCATAGAATTTTGAAGGCTCGAATTCATTTGAAGGAGAAAGCTCATTGTATTTATTCATATATTTCTTTACTATGTTTTTTCTTCTTTTATATGTTCAAGCATTCCTTCTTTTATTGCTTTCTTTTTGTTTTGAGAACTTCCTCCAGCCATTCTTTTAGAGCAGGAAGATCTGCTGATGATAAATCTTTGTTTTCCTTTATCTGAGAATGTCCTGATTGCTCCTTCATTTCTGAAGGATATATTAACTGGGTATAGGATTCTAAGTTGACAGTTCTGTTTTTTCAGCACTTGAAAAATGCTGTGCCACTTTCTCCTGGCCTCCATGGATTCTCATGAGACATCTACTGCCGTTCTAATTGGTTTTCTCCTAAAAGTAAAGTGCCATTTCTCTCTTGCTCTTTTTCAGATTTTTTTTTTGTCTTTAGTTTTTTTTTATAAATTTGACCATGCTGTGTATATGCCTTGTCCATTTTCTTTTCATCTTTCAGGTCTCCAAGATATGAATGTTAGATCTTTTGTTATAATCACACAGTGCATTAGTTCTTTCTTATATGTTCTATTTCTCAGCTGAACCTTTCTACTTTTTCATTTGTCTTAAGCATGTTCATAATTGCTTATTTAAGTATTTTCAAATTATGGTTGCTTTAAAAAATTTGGCAGATAACCTACTGTCTCTGTCATATCATTATGGGTATCTTTCAATTGTCTTTTCTCATTCAGTGTGAGATTTTCCTGGCTCTTGGTATGATGAACGATTTTCAATGGAAACCTAGACATTTTATTATTATGTTAAGAGAATCTGGATCTGATTTAAACCCGTTTTGGCAGAATTCTAACATCATTCTAGAGGGCAAAATGGGGATGGTGCTACCTCATCACTGCCGGGGCAGAGGTGGGGCGGGGGTGGGTAGAGGTGCAGGTTTTCCACTCAGTCTCTTTTGTCACCTGAGGGGGCTCCACATTACTACGGGGCAAGGTGGTAATTCAAGCTCCTCACCTTGTCTTCCCTGAGACCTCTCCCACTAGGAGTGGTAGGAGTGCCTCCTTTTCTGTTTCCTCTGTGGCCTCCACTGACAAGCTGGGGGCAGGGAGGTAGCCTGATTGCTCCTGGGCTGTGATGACACCCGGATCCTCCCTAAGGCTCCTATGGTATAACATCACCCAGTGAAGAAGGGAGCGGAAACTCAGCACAGCCAGGTGAGGGTGGAAGTCCAGGCTCCCACCTGGTCTCCTTTGACAACCTAGTGAGGTGGGAGGCGGGGGTCTCATCACCACATGATGGGAAGGAAGGTCTCAGCTCCCTGCTGGGTCTTCTGTGACGTCACTTTAGTAGGAGTTGAGCACCTTGTGTCAGCCTGGGGAGGGTGGAAGTGTAAGCTCCCTGCTCAGCCTTTGTTGGCGTGGGTGGTAGAACCCCAGTTTTTCTGTTTTATTTACGGGAGTAGAGCCGTTATTGTCTAAATGTTTTTGTTTGTTTTATGTTGCTTCTTTCCAGGTCCCTTGGCTAGAGAGAACGTGCCTTTGTTGGCCCTTTAAAAAAATCGGTGCCTATTGGAATTTCTGGGCTCTTGGTTTTTTCAACTCCAAGTCTGGGGTATATGAGGCAAAACAAAACTTCACCCTGCCATTTACCACCCTTTTGCCCTGAGGCCCTCTCGCTTGACTTCCGTTCAACTTTCAGAGTCTTTGTATGTTTATTTTATGTACAACATCTAGGGTTTTGGTTATTGTTGCTCAATAAAAAAAAGTACTTCTACTCCATTTTCACAAAAGTCTAATCCATATTTTTTATGCAAATGTAAACTGAAAAATATCTGTCAACATTGATTCTCAAGGATGAATCTCAGAGGATGACTGTTGACCTGTTTCTGAATGACAAGCACTTTCCAGGTCAGTGGGATGAGGGAGTCCTTGGACAACGATGCAGGAAGGCTCACAGAACATGCCATCTGTGCTGAGGTTCCGAGACCCCATGGAGGCACTCTACTCCTCCAAATCAATGCTTTCTCCTCTCGGGAATCCATGATGCGGGCTGGGAGATCCCCCCATTCTCATAGACTCTTTTCTGGCAGATTCTAGAGCTACACCACCCCAGCCCTTAGGTACCCTCACTAAGTATCCTTTATACCTGGGAACATTATCCATCCGAAATGCAGTTTTAAACCAGAAAATGTGTGGGAAAATGTTACTAAGTTGGAAAGAAAACAGCAAACACAAAATCCATATGTAAATGGTCATTGAGGAGCACCTGTTAGCAAGCATTGCTGTTCATTCTGTTATGTGAAATCATACATTAAAAATAAATGTATTGATTTTGTCAAGTTGTTTGATCACTACTCAGTAGATTAAGTATCAAAGATGGGGCTAAGAATTTCCTGCTTGAAGCGAATATACTAAATATGACAGGGAGGCAATCACAAAGAAAAATAGTCTAGGGAAATTCTCCCAAGAGACAAATCAAGTGATTGACCTTGTAGTTGACCATGAAGTTCTCACTGTACCAGAGCAACTCCAAGTGTGGTCCTCAGAGAAGCAGCATCAGCACAACCTTGAGACTCATTGTGAATGCAAATTCTAAGGCTCCACTGCAGACCTACTGAAATGCCAGGGATAGAGCCAGGACTCTGTCCTGCAGCGAGCCCTCGGGGGCTCCTGATGGCCACAGCTGGAAACCACTGGGCGAGAGTCACCCTCTAACCACTGCAGAAAACACTAGCTATATGCTTCTTGTGGTTCTTGACTCATCAGTTTAGTTTTTTGGAAAATGTAGTCATTGTATTTCACATTTTGTGTTCTCCAGTGATAAATATGTTTTCAAGTAAATATAGTAAAGAAATTAAAATTGTATTATCCCCAGCAGTCTCTTGAAGTACATCTTAATAACTTGCACCATTATTTGATATCCTTATCCCAAATAGTCACAACTGCTCCATGTCTGGCTTTGGGGTTGTAACCAGAAACAAGAGCCACGCCTGCACTTCCCTGCCTCTGCTCCTTAGAGTTGCCCAGTCATACAGCAGTGGTTGTTCTTGCTGTTTCTATGTTCTTTTCTAGAGCTGACAGCAGTCAGGAAGGTATTTGGAGGCGAGGGTGTGGGCGTCTCCGCATCCCTTGAAGGGAGAGCTTTTTAGGAGAGCTGTCACACAGTATTGTTAGGGACAGATGCACATGCAGATGTCCGGACTCGTTGTCATCACCACATCAGCTCTACCAGAGGGGACGCCCTGTCTTCTGCACGCTGGCCCTTTTCTCTGGGGTCCTGTGAGAGGAAAGGGAACCTTAGCGACAAGGCCGGCCTGCAGACAGAAGCTGCATTTTGAACAGAGATTTTTACCATTGGGGTACAATAACAAACCCCAGGATAGGGTAAGCCAAGATCATTCAGAAGTAAAAAGTTGAAAGGTTTAAAATTATTTAGTGGTTATGATAACATATAGATAGATGCACATTGGAGATATAGTCCTAAATACGATGCACCTGTAGTTTGTTTAAGGGCAGTGTATTATACTATTTTACCCTTTCAATTAGCAGTTCTCTAAACTTAATAGATTGAGTTCACTTAGTACCCACCACATTCAGTTACTCATATTTTAGCTTTTTTTTTTTGATCAGTTATCACATTAGACTGTTGTAATTTTTAAGCTGATGTTTTCATTTGTATAATCATAAATTTCAGCTCCAGATGCCTTTTACTCCATACACCTTTAAAAGGTATCTTGCTCTTGAGTAAGCTAGAGAAATGGCTCCTGAACAGTGTTTTTAAAATATATTTTTTGTTGATTTCAAAAAAGGAAGGGAGAGTGAAAGAGAGAGAGAAACAGCAGTGATGAGAGAGAATCATTGATCGGCTGCCTCCTGCACGCCCCACACAGCGGATCGAGCCCACAACCCAGGTATGTGCCCTGACTGGGAGTCAAACTGTGTCCTCCTGGTTCATAGGTCGACACCCAACCATTGAGCCACCTGGCCGGGTGGCTCCTGAACAATTTATCTGCTTCTGATTTAAAATAACACACATTCTCCATTTGGAAAAATATCCTCTTATCCTCTCAGTACCCCCACTATCAGTTGTACTGTGTTTCTCATCCCTTCTGTTCCCTTTGTGGATTCAATCTGATTCTATTTCTCATTTACTCATTCTGCTTGGGTGTCTAAATGGTTGTGCCTCTGCAGTGTTTGGGGGATAAGACTTTTCCAAACCTTCATTATACAGTGTTTGTTAAATAGCACCATTTGGGCAGGTTGGAGGAAGCATCCGTTAAGAACATAGTTTTATGTATTGCAGCAGATGTTTTATTTCACAGTCATCCTTTACCCAACAAAGGCCCCCGGCCCTGGCAATACTAGTCAGCTCTCTTTGTTCTTAATCACTTGGTTGGCATTCCTAATGTAGTAGACCACCCCCACAATGTTGGGTAAAGCGTAAATGTGAATTAAAAACGATATCCCTTTATGTATATATAGGTCTTACACAATGAACTGGGCCGAGAAAAGGGGGATTCAGAAAAGTAAGACGTGCACATTGTGTATTCTGTTGGTGGTAGTCCAGATTTCCCCTCCAGTGTTAGCTTCAGTTTATAAACACAAAAATGTGTCAGGTGATTTTTTTTTATCCATATGCAGATAAAGTCTGCCTCCTCCTTGTAGCCAAAACACAGTAAAAGTAACTATCACCATTAGAAGGTATACAAAATAATACTTTCTCTTAATGCAGTGAAACAACTTTTAGGAAGTGATATAAGAGTCAAGTTGATCTTTGATCAAGCTCAGCTGCAGTGGCTCAGTGGTTGAGCATCAACCTATGAACCAGGAGGTCAGGGTTCAGTTCCTGGTCTGGGTACATGCTCTGGTCGAGGGCTCGATCCCCAGTAGGGAGTGTGCAGGAGGCAGCCGATGAGTGATTCTCTCTCATCATTGATGTTTCTATTTCTCTATCCCTTTCCCTTCCTCTCTGAAATCAATAAAAATATATTTTTTTAAAAAATTTGATCAAACTATGAATTAGATTTTCAAAATAGAAAAACATTTCAAATCATCTGACTGTTCTTTCTTGTTTTGCTCAATGTTGATGTGGTACTTAAACCTCCTTCTGTTGTTTGTGAGGTTTTTGTTTTCTTGGATTTTTTTTTCTTTATTGGTTTAAAAATACGTTTTTTCTCTAATGCCTTCTTTTCTGGGAGCATATAACAGCTATCAATTTAAGAGTTCTCTAAATACCTCTAATATTTTTAATGTGAGGTTGAGAGTTGTTCCATAATCATCCAGTTTGAATCCTTGGATAGACAAGGAAGAAAAAACAACAGAGTGAACCCAAAGAAAGTGGTACGCGATCACCAATCCTCTATGGATTTGTTATGAAAGCGAAATAATTCAAGGTCACCCAGTCACAGGGCTTTAAAAAGCATAGCCCTGTGATTCCACATGAGCGAGCATGAGGAATGTGCCTGGGTTATAGGAGGGTTGAGGTTGGCCTTGAAGGTGGGGAAAGGTGATGGATATCAGGCCTTCACTTCTTTCTTAGCTTTAGTCGCTCTGCCCGTCTGTGAACAGAGGATAATGTATGGTCAATTGCCTTTGTTTTTTCCTACTAACTCATCTGTTCTCTCCAGCTTCTTTCTTTCTTTGTTTTTGCTGTGCTTTTCTCTCAGCTTCCCTCTTTCAGTTCCCAGCCCGCATCCAAGAGATGTGGTACTAACATTGCAAAACTAGAAGCATTGCAGTCCCTGGCTTGTGTGTTTCCACGCTCTCACCAAAGCCTGTGACAAGACCGCATTTTTTAGGTTTCCCTCCTCTCTCATCCACCAGTCGTTCCTTATCACTCACTTCGATTCAGTTTTTTATGATATTCTATGGATAACTTGCTTTTGGCGTAATTCATCCTCACCATGCCTTCTGTGTGCCCCTCGGGCTCAATGTGACTATGAAACTAGCCATCCATTTTTTTAGCAGTGTTTTAAAATATATTTTATTGATTTCAGAGAGGAAGGGAGAGGGAGAGATGGATAGAAACATCAGTGATGAGAGTGAATCATTGATTGGCCACCTCCTACACACCCACACTGGGGATCGAGCCCATAACCTAGGCATGTGCCCCAACCAGGAATCCAACTGTGACCTCCTGGTTCATAGGTTGATGCTCAACCACTGAGCCATGCCGGCCAGGCCCTCAACATATGTTTTAAGGCCCACCTGCATAAGGATTGTATGGGGTGCTTGTTGAAAGGACAGGTATCTAAACCCCACCCTAAAGCCCTGAATCAGATTTTCTCTTTCTGACTTTAGGATTTTAAGTTAACAGTAATTATGGGGCTGGTCCAGATGTGGGCTTCACAGCCCCAGTGCATGGATCCCTGAAGCAGCCTGGAGTGAGTCTACCAGGCCGCCTGTGCTAACAACCAGAAATGAGCGATGGAAGTCACCTATAAGTAAGAAAACCGATGGTAGAATTACTGTTGTCACTAGCATGACCTGGGCAAGAATCTCCGCGGGAAAAAACAGTATCATCAGACGTTTGCTCCTTGAATTGGGACTCAGACTAAGTGTCAGAAGCTCTCCTAAGCATTTCACACGTATTGTTCCATTTACTGGCTCTCGCCAACCCCTGGCAGTGGTATTATTAACTCGGTTTTCTAGATGAGAAAGAAAAGCAGCAAAAGAGGGGCTAAGTAACTTGCGCAGTGTGACACAGCTACAAAGGGTGGGGTTTAAATTCTTGGGCCCAGGGACCACATTATGAGTGAAAGAAGAAGCTACAGAATGACTTCAGTGTTGCCATCGATGTAAGCAATCAGGAGGGGTCAGGATGCCTTTGACGGGCGGAGAAGAAAGGAATGTTTATGTGGATAGGATGCTTTCAGACATGAGGACTTAGGATGAAGAGTGGCGCCTTGGGCAGACCTGGGGGTTTATTTAACTGGCCTCCTTATCGTTGTGATTAAGGGAAAGATCTACACAGTCAGGGGCTGCTCTCAACATTTTTAAAGATGTCTCACAGCTATATAGACATAGCTAGTCATAAATAATATTTAAATAGAGCAGACAGGTTTGCATATATCAGCCTTATGTTTGTCCCTACTTCCTGAGGTAAACTTGTCTCAGAAATTATAAGTGGAATTGGTTTGACCTTCGACCAGATCCAACTCAAGCATATGTCCTGTCATTTGGGGGGCTTTCCCTGGAGCTTATGGCTTCCCTGTGTCTCTGTTCTAAGTTTCTTCATCGGTTGAATGCCCAACCGCCACTCCCAGCTTTGTTCCCATTTGTACATGAGGCCACCTTGCTGACCCTGGGTCCTTTACCCCCCAAAGTACCACCGGCTTCAGCTTTGCTGTAACATTTGGGCAGTGGAGTTGAGTTATGAAACAAATATAGCTACCCGAGGATCAGACCTCCCGGCCATTTCTAAAAAAAGTTCTAGTTTGTGCTTTTAACTTATGCTTGAGCATCTCACCAGGTGAGAAATAAGGTTATTTTTTAAGTGACAGATTTATCTCAAAGTGGCAGATATACTGTATACTAGTTAATATTTCTGGTTCTCTGTTTTCCCCAATGTATCTGCTGGGAACAGTGTATCAGATCCTTAGCTACTATTGAAATGTTCCAGATTGCCACGCCTTGGCACAGACATAGCTTGTAGAGCCCAATGTATTTTCCAGAAGTGTTTTGCCTCATCTCTCTTAAAAGTACCAAGGTATCTACAGTATTACTGTGGGCTAGATCTGTGCCACTAAGCTCCATGTCCATGACCCCAAAAAAAACGGATTGAGATTGGTGCAAACCCACAAAATAAACACAAAAACTAACAACAGATATATGGGAATAGTGAATTTGACAGACCTGCAAAACTGAAGAGATTATATGGTCAAAACGTGTGTCAGTCTCTACCTAGTGGTAGACTAAGAGGAAAATGTGGTAGATCTCAGACGCAAAAATGGCATTTTCCTGCTTACATAATTTTCTTCAGCAAAACCTGAAATGTTACCTTGGCTTGGCCGGATGCTGAGCTGACACCTGAAAGATTGCCTCTAAGCTCTCATTAGAGAAGCCATCAGTCTGTTGCAAGGTGACATTCCAGCTACCCAGGTAACTCAGTGTGGAACTGGGGAAGGATGAAGGCCCATCCATCAGCGTCTTTGTAAAGGCCGGACCACACAGAGCAGGTGGAGAAGCACAGCACCCTTGTCCTCTGGGGGCTTCCATCTTTCTTGAAAGATGCAATTCAGAAGAAAAACAATCAGTGAAAGAACACGCCATGAAGCAAGGTGAGGTTGTGTCGTTATATGAAACATGAGAAATCTGTAGAAATTCCGAGAAGGAAGGCTCTCCAGAGGTACGTGACAATGCCTCTTTCATTTCCTCTCAGCAGCTTTCTTGAATTCGAGGACAGCAGTGCATCAGCGTGTGGGTGTCGCCTTGAACTACTGCCCACAACACCCCCTCCCATCTCTACAGTGAAACCTGCACAGACCTCCCAAGGCTCCAGATTCACTTGCAGTGAAACGAATAACCAGGTAGCAGGAGGCAGGGAGTAGGCACAGGTCCTGGGCCACTGCAGGAGGTCATGCATTACTGTGCTCACCTCGGTGCCTGGAAAGGAAATAGTAAGCAGGAAGGCAATATTTTTAAATTAATGTGCATGCAGTGAAATACAGTCGCAAAGCCACCTTCCCGTTGTGTCTCATGTCTTTCTTACAGCAATCCTGTGAATTCGTGGTTCCTTTCTTTTTTTATTATTGCATTTATTGGGGTGACATTGGTCAACATGAACATACAGGTTTCAGGTGTGGGTTTCTGTGGTTCCTTACTTTTTACTCTCAGACTGTGATCAAAGATCACACAGCTAGTAAGTGGCTGAGCAGGAAGTTGAGTCCTCCCTGGGTGTTCCCCAATTCTGAGTTCTGTGCCCACAGCGCAGTGTTTGAGTTACTACTCCTGGCAGGGGAGAGGATCCTGCCCGCAGGGAACTGGGAGGATGGGACAGAGAAATAAAAGCTGGCCCACACTGCACACAGAGATTGCAGTTGGTCAGAATTCCTCCCCTCCCCCAGGGGATGTGTAAGGACTTTAATGTGTGGCGAAAGTGTGGTGTCAGCGCTCAGGATTTTAGTAGGATGAAGAGTCAATTTCTTTTTTCAAGAATTTCTGTGATCATATAAATTTTGTCCTAATTTTACATCAACTCAGAGAGGAATCGGGACCCAGGAAATGAATATAGATATACACATGGAAATGGATATATGGATATAAAATTTAAAAACCGGTGGTTCAAGTTTTTAGCAAATATCAGAATTACCTGAAAGGCTTTTGCACACACAGATTACGGGGTCCCACACCTCAAGTTTCTGATTGGGTAGATCTGGCAGGGGTAGGGGAGGGGGAGCTGAGAATTTGCATTTCTAACAAGTTCCCAGTTGATGCTGCTGCTGATGATTCAGGGACCACACTTTTGAGAGCCATCGATATAACATGTAAGGCCCATGGCGAATGACACTGATTTTATTAAACACTAAATCATTTAAACATAATATCTGAGGCATCCTTAAAGAAGAAATGGCGCACTGAAGTGTGACCAAATAGGGTGTTTTTTTTTTAATTAAATGTATTGGGATGACATTGGTTAATAAAATTAGATAGGTTTCAAGTGTACATTTCTATGATATATGACCGGTATATTGCTTCGTGTGTTCACCACCCAAAGTCAAGTCTTCTGTCACCATATATTTGACCCCTTTTACCATTTACTACCCCCACCCCTTCCCTCTGATGCCACCATACCACTGTCTGTGTCCATGAGTTTTTGTTTGTTTGCTTTTCTTGTTCGTTCATTTGTTGCTCTCAGCTTTATATCCCAGTGGCAGGACACTCACCCTGTGCTGTGCCCGGTGTGCGATGTCTGGATGTTGTTGTGTAAGAAACTGCCGAACTGTTTTCCAGGGTGGAGGCGTCACTTACATCCCCTCCAGCACGAAAGCTCAAGTTTCTCTGAACCCTCACCCTCTTTGGGTATGATCACTGTGTTTTATTTTAGCTGGTGTCCTTCATGTTCTTTGAGGTGCAGCAGCATTCGGGGGGATCACTTGTGGCCCCCGAAGCACCGTTCTGAAAATGTAAGCCTAACTTCAGAGGTGTGTCCGGATGTATTTAAGAAATGGGCTTCATGTGCCCACTTTTTATAAAAGACGACCACAGTGGTCTTTCTGTCCTGCTCTCTTAACAGCCCGCGCTGCAAACATTTCACGTCTAGAGGGCTTGGAAGACTGTCCTCGGGCAGCGTGTCCATCGTGCCCGGGGGACACTTAAATTACACATTCTGGGGCTCCATCCTGAAGATGCTACGTCGGTAGATCTGACGTGGAGCTTTAGAATTTCGTTTCTCACAGCTTCCAGGTGAGGCTGGCATCGGAGGACCATTGCTCTGGACTTGCCGGGGCTGTTCCCTTCCATTTCCTTTCTAAGCGAGTATTGCTTTTCAGCACAATCGCATTGCCCAGATTATCTCTCTAGATCAGAACTAGACCTGGTTCTGCTCTATCAAGTCAGTCTATTCCCATTCATCAAACTTTTCCTCGAGTAACATCTCAGAGGCAAAATGTGGTGTCAGTTTGGCAGCAACAGCAATATAACAACCATAACTTATGGAGCATTTGTTATGTAACAGATGAGTTCTTAGCGTTTTTCCCATATTTCCTGATGACAGCAGTCTGAACTATAGACTTTTATTTACAACTGCTTATGCACCATTTCAAACAGGGCTCTTGTTAGCTCTCTTTCCTGATATATGCGCCTTTCGTAGTTTTCCTTCACCTCAGTGTGTTCCCGGAAGTCAACCAGTTGCTCATGCCCTGACCTAGGTGGTGGTCTTGTCTATTTTCCCTGACACTCCGTAACCAATCCAGCAGTAAATTCTGTCAGCTGTGCCTTCAAAATATGCCCCAGTGTAACCTCCTCTCACCTGTTCCACCGAGAGCCCTTCAATCCGCGTCACTGTTACTTCTTGTCTATATTATTTTGGTACCTGGATGACTGGACTGCCTGCTTCTACTGTTGCTTCCCATGGCTAGTCCTGAGAGACAAGTACATCAGAGATTGCATTCGTCCATGGGCCTACAGCTTACAGTCTCTTCCTATCACACTTAGGTTAAAAGTCAGTGTCCTTATCCAAGTATTACCTACAACTTCTGTATGATCTGTTCGTCTCTCTCCAACCTCACCTCTTACCACTCTATTCCTTGTCCTCCTTCCCTCTACTTCACTACTGTGCCCACCCCAGGGCCTCTGCACTTACTGTCTCCCCCGACCTTTTGTCCAACCCCAGAGCTTCCCATGGCTCACTGGCTCACTTCACACAGGTCTCTGTTCAAATATTTTTAGTATGGCCTTCCCTGCCCGTTTTATATAAAATAGCACCCCTTCACTCTCAATCCCTTTTACCTGCTTCACTTTTCTTCGTAGCTTTTATGACTACCTGACATCATAGCACACATCTCTTTGGTTGTTTGTCTCTCTCCCCCACTAGAATGTAAGCTCTGTGAGGGAATGGTCCACTTTTGTATCTTTAGCACATAGTCAGTGCTCATTAAGTATTCATTGAACGAATGAATGAATGAATGAATGAGTCAGTATAGCAGTAGTTACCCTCTGGTTTCTCCTGTAGTGATGCCTTGGATCCTTGTCTCCCAGCCATACATTGGAAATGTATGTGAATGTAGATGACATGTCCTGATCTCTGTCAATTATTTTATTCATGTTCTTGTTTGCCTTTTGTTACTGCTCTTCAATATTCATAAAGAACAGAGCCGTTCAGTTAGTCAATAAAATACTTCGCTATTATCCTTCCATTTTGAAGCATCTAGGTCTTGCCTCCTGTCTTTCGCTTCAGCGCCTTCAGATTTGGGTTGAAAGAGGGCAATGAAGAGGGCAAGGAACCTCGGGTGATCAGTGCTCCCGGGGGCAGGGAAATGCCCCCCACACACTGCTGTCTCTCCCAAACCTCCATACAAGTGCATGAGGGAGGGAAACACACTGTCCCACGGGACAAGGCAGATGCTCATTCTGGGACTTTAGACTCACATCCTTTCTCACTGTCACTACAATCATATAGATGGGTGGTTTTCCTCCTCTTTCGTGTGTGGCTTTGTCATCCACTTGGAGCCCTTCTTTGCAGGAAGGGGTGCATGTGTTCTGTGTTCGTTGGTGCCTGAAGTGCTAGTACAGCCCTGCCCTCCTTTTATGCACACGAGGAGCATTTGGTTTACAACCGTGAGAGCCAACCAGTGTGATCAAGTGCAAACTGACCCATATGCAGGTTGGCTGAAGGACTCCTCGCTGCAGTGCCCACGCGCGGACCCTCGCAGGCACAGCTCCGCTCGTGGGATGGGCCAGCTTGCCGTGGGCGCCTCGCCAGCAGAGCAGATGGGCCCACGCAGGGACAGGCAGCACAGCACGCATGTCCGTTCCGGCCACATGCGTGTTCATTGGTTGTGTCTTTAATCCACAGGAGACGATTCTTGAACAGAAAGGCTACATGTACAACAGCTTCCAACCCTTAATTAAAACATTCAAGCAAAGAAATTGACATTTTGATCTCACGTGGTAAAGCTTATAGAGTGACTTGTTTCAGAGCCTCTTCAGCCCTTAATCACTCATCTTGGAAAGGGAGCCTCTGTGGCTCCAGCACTTTTCTCACTTCCGCACTCAGAGGTGGCCCGATCTATTTCCTAAGAAGAGCAGAGGCAGGAAAGTCACCCCCTGCAATGCATTAATTTTACCAACATATTCGTTATTGGAAAATACTATTAGAATTCTTTCCCAAAGTATTTTTCTCTTCTTAATTTTCCCATTTTAATAAAATGACAAATAAATTTCATTTATTTTCCTGCTAACTTCGGAAGATGACTGTATGGTGATAGAACTTAAATTGCAGCATGAGCAAATGGTATTTACATGTTTAAAGTCTACCTTGATGTATTACCTGTGCAGGGTTCCATTTGCCCAAGTGGAAAACCTGAAAGAATAATTATGATCACTAAAAATATTCAAGTCACCTTACATAAATTATAAGCATTGTATCCATCTAAATAGGAAACAAAGACACCTCTAACAGAGCCTACATATAATTCATGAGCATAGGATAATAATACTTCACAATTATATAGCACCTTTTACTTCCCACACCATTTTCATATATATTATCTTGAGCCTCATAATTTGTGAGATAAGTAAGATAGGTTTGTTAGTCTTACCTTGCAGTTGAGGAAACTAAAGATTATGCAGATAAAGCATAGCTCAAACTTCAAGATCATTTGTCTTTTATCGTCGTAACTTTAGTTTAGGGGCTAATATGGAATGACAAGTTATCCAGTGATGGCTCTCCAATGACCATGGCCTTTACAACCTTGCTTTCTATTTTTTAATTTATCTTTATTGTTGCAAGTCTTACAGATGTCCCCTTTGTTTGTGTTTTTATCCCCCGTGTTTTCTATTTTTAATTTTATTAATGAAATCTGGCAATGGGGATATAAGGATGGCTTTTATGTGTCAAGTGTCTTGGGGCTGCTGGTGGAATTCTGTGTATTTTTTGGACAACAGTCTCGCCTTGTAGAGCTTTGGGTGGTTACTGAGTCGCCTAGCAATGGGTTACATTTTTGAACAGTCATGCGGATGGTTGTTTCTGATGTTTCGTGTACTGTATTCTCTACTAATTCCTCTTAGAGACATTAAAACAATAACACAGCTTTAGAGAACTGTGGGTTGAGCCATATGTTGCTTTTGTGGTTTACAACTTAAAGGGTGACCTTTATGCAAAATAACAGCAATAAGTAGAAGTCTGTAGTAAATTGCTGTGCTCTGTGGATCCTGTGTATGAAAATATCCTTGTCAAAAATATAAATTTTCATTTTGTATGACTGTACCTAACTTCGTGATTTTTTCCCCAACTGGAAATATTGCGTCCATACTTTGACATGTTACAAACAGCATGCCATAATTACTGTTTACATTACCATTAAAAATTCTAAATTCTTGCTTTTGAACCTGAAGCCCATAATGCAACTTTCCAGTCTTGAGAATCAGTTTCAAAAATCTTTTGAAAGTTAGCTCACTTAAAAAGAACCCCGAAAACCACTCACCTCATAATGCTTGGTAGGATAGCATCTGACTCCTATTATGAATATCCCATTTAAAGAGATAGTAGTAAGTTAAATTACAAACAATTTTCCAAGTAATCGATATCCTTGACTGGATTTGTGCAGAGCAGAATTATTTCTTATGGTGGCTGGTGCTCTGGTATGCAGACAGGGTGCCTTTTCTGTCCTCAGTGGCTTGCAGAAAAGTTATAGTTTTTAAGACTTTGTAGAGACATGAGTGGATTTTTCTAAAGAATTTAAAAGAAAAACATTCCAGGAAGCTGGGACAGCTCGGCCATTTGTATCTGATAGAGGACTAAAGTGATTCACTTGCGCAGAGCATTGCACTCAAGAGCAAGTGAGTGGGACCTACTGGAGCTGTACTTAATAGATGTGTTACAGTGTGGATTGGATGGCAGCCAAATTTCTAACACCCACTACTTCCCTAATTCTGCCTTGAGGTCATAAAAAGGGGAACAGTTAAATTCAACACATACCCAAGGTGACACATCTTTTAAAGGAATCAGACTTGATGTCAGCTTCATAGTCCATGTGGAAGCAACCATTCTGAGGAGTTCTGAGATGGAGTTCTTACGGCTCAATCCTCAAAGTCTGCACGAATCCTCGAAGAACTGAGCAAAGTGGGAATAATAAGCATTCAACTCTCTAAGGCAGGGGTGGGGAACCTTTTTCCTGCCAAGGGCCATTTGGATAATTATAACATCATTCTCGGGCCATACAGAGTTATCAACTTAAAAATTAGCCTGCTATGTTTGGTTAAACATTTAGTTAACTCACCACTAATGCATTGGCAGGGCCAGATCAAATGATTTTGCAGGCCCAGGGGCCGGATGTTCCCCACCCCTGCTATGGCATCCGGGTGGCCAGTGGTGCAGGCAGAGTCACACCAGTTGCTTCTGCCCAAGCCCCAAGTAGGAAAACATGTTGAGCAACCAGGGCAGAGATGTCATTCCTCTGCTGTCTTTCCTCTCTCCACCGTTCTCCCTTCCTTCTCTCACTCCACTTCCTCTCCCTGTCTGTCCTTCTCCAGCTCAGTTTTCCTTTAGCCTCTGCTGCTTTTGCAGCTGCTCCTGTCCGATGCCCGAGTTCAGCGGTGCCTGCCTCACACGATTCTGAGTACGGTCTAGCCCTACGTGAGAGTGTTTAGACTTTTTGTTTTTCTTTAGATGTATTGAGTAAGCACTGTGAGACCAGAGCTTCCACCTTCTATTGAAGGAAGCATACTCAGTGATCACCTTGTGCCATAGTAGGCCGTTCTTTCCATAGTAGGCCATTCATTCCGTAGTAGGCCGTTCATTCTGTAGTAGGCTGTTCATTCCGTAGTAGGCCGTTCTTTCCATAGTAGGCCATTCTTTCCATTTCTCAAAGAAAACCACTCCTCTGAAACATAGCAGTAGAAATAGAAATAAATAATTTCCCAGTGCAGTTTTATTGATCCAGAAAGAGCCAATAGGTTTTAGTTGGAAACCAAAGAGAACTCCTATGGAATTATTTGGAAATAATGAAAACAAAAAGGCAATAGTTTGACCAGGCAAAATGCTTTCAAGAAGTTTAAAATGATTCATGCATCTATTCTCATTCATGCATTGACCCTTTCTGTGCATAGGTTAGCATCATTTTCACATCACAATACTGAAGCTGGTCTAACCCAGTGCTCTTTCTTATGAACTTCTCAGTGTTGTGGGATTGTGATTGTTGGTACATCCTTGAACTCAGCACTCCTATGGAATACTAAGTCATACACTAGTAGAATATTTGCTAGTGAGAGATATGACTGGAGATATACAATTAAAGAACATGATCACACATGTTCTGGTTAGAAACCAAAGATCCACTATTCATCTGGGCTTTTAGTGTTAGGGCCTTAAGAGGATAGCAAAATTTTATGAAATTTTGTTTCACAAAAAATAAGTGGGATACTTAAGGAAGAGTAGTAGTGATATAACAGCTTTTACCTTTTGTCTTCTTGAGTACAGTGTTCTTCCATCCTTTAGGTTAAAATCTATTGATTGAAAATATGGTGAATGTAGAACACTCTTAGATGGAAGTACAGTGTCATGGTTTGGAGCAGGGACTCTAGACCCACATAGAATGAGCTCAGATCCTAACAGCCAACCCTTGCTGGTTGCGTGCTCTTGGGAAATTTGCTTTGAAATTTTCATCTGTGAAAACAGGGATAATGGTGCCTATAGTATAGGATCCTGGTTAGTCACAGGTCAATACTGAGAACACTGCTTGACACACATTAAGCATTCTTTAAGTATCAACTATTATTATTAGCATTAACCAATAAAAGAAAGCTGCTATATCCCTCTATTCAAATCATCACAGAAATATGAATCCTAATAATAGGAATATGTAAAATTATAGTTTTGTGGAACTTTTCTTCACAAAGTTGACTCAATACTGTGCCAACAATATCTGACCATCCCCAGCATAAGAAGTTGACCTCCATTTATTTAAGGATGCACAGTTTATTTTGCCTCTTCTTGACATTTTGTTTTCTCAGTGAGGAAGAAAAGAGAAGCCACGTTATAAAGGTGGTTTCTTTTCCTTGGTTACTTCTTTTGACTTAAAGGTGGAACATCAGCTTCCAAGTGTGTGTGGTTTTTCATCTGCAAGAGGCACCGGGATAATCTATTGATCCTACTGGGAACAGACTCTGAAATCTCAGGCAGGGTTTGATGAAAGGCTCCACTGGCTTTTCCTGCTACTGTTCTCAGGCTCACTGCTCTCAGAGAGTTCGGCCATCATTTTTTTCCTGTCACTTCTCTCTTTATATCTGTCTTTTATGTAATTCCTCCCATATCTGTAAACACATAGATACATGCCTACATGGAAATGTGGTGTGTGTGTGTGTGTGTGTGTGTGTGTGTGCGCGCGCGCGCGCGCGCGCACCTGTTGCCACTCTTGGATCTGGTAGGTAAATTCTTTCTGCTAAAGGAGTGCACCACGTAAGACTGATTAGATAGGAACACAAGAGGGCATTTAGTCAAACCCTTTTATTTTAAGTAGTACTTTCCACAAACCAAGGAGAATTGTCTACTCGTGGAGAAATAGATTTCTTATCTTTCTTTAGTCCCATTACAAAAGGGTATTTTTAGTGGTTCACCAGATGCTGCCAACAGTTAATAAAGAATGGCATTTTAATAGTAGACATTCTAGATATAGACAGAAACCTCAGTGAAACAAGACAGTGTTTCGCTTTGTTTTTACTCAAGTCTCCATGCTTCCGACTAAAAAAGGTGAAATCATTTAAGTGGTGAGACAAATCTATATTTAGAGTCAAGACACGTTGTTGCTAGTTTAATTTCTCCAGCTTTGTGACTTGTATATTTGATCTACCATTTTTAAAGTTATTTTTATTCTACAGAACAAAAATAAAAGCCTGGAAAAGTAATTCTGTAGAGTCAAGTGCTTGTCCAAGGTCAAAGAAAACCATTGGTGAGACAGAGACTGGAACACCCAATTTTCAGCTATTAAACTGTTACTTAGACACTAAACCATAATAAATGGGTCCAGATACTGCAGTTAAAGTTCCACGCATTTCTTGAGCTTGTATCAAGCTTAACAGAGTCAGCTTTTTGGAGAAATTCTCCTTGAAGTGAAGTTACTAGACCCTACTGCCCATTGAAAGTGCTTTTATGCCCAGCTTTTTAAGGAGATGATTTGCAAGCTGAATGTTTTCTCTGTATGAGTTCACAAGAATGCTAATATACTTGTTACTGTGATTGGTTTGTTTTTTAATTCTATTTTTATTTCATCTTTTAACAAGTGAGAGTCCCCATGCCTCTGCCTTAAAAACCCATCTGTTTCTAATAGATGGTTGCCATGAAAGCATGCCCTGGAGCCTGGACTTCCTATGACTGTTATGCATTGATGAGACCTCGCAATCAGACAATTGACTGAGCTCAGGGAACTTCTGCCAAACCTATTAGAATTGATTGTCCAAGTTGGAACTGAAAAACAGTGTTAATTTTACAGCTTGGAGTTTGTCCCATTAAAAATTCTAGAATTGCCCATCTTATGCATGGCTCAGTGGTTGAGCATTGACCTATGAACCAGGAGGTCACGGCTGGATTCCTGGTCAGGGCACATGCCCAGGTTGTGGACTCAAGCCCCAGTGTGGGGCCTACAGGAGGCAGCCAATCAGTGACTCTCTCATCATTGATGTTTCTCTCTCTCCTTCTCCCTTACTCTCTGAAATCAATAAAAATATATTTTGAAAATGATTCTAGAATTTCCAAACCAGCTGGTAGAGCCTACTCCAAACAAACAAACTCTCATGGGTTATTTGTATCAACTCACATACTACAGGGTGTAGCTACAAAGCAGAACGTGGGAGTTGTAAAAACAATAGTCATAGAGATCGTGCTCTGTTAATTTCACCTTCTGAAGGGCCAAATATAATAATATATTCTTCCTGATTTAAATAAAGTAAATGGGCATTTATACTCTGGGTAACTGAAAGTGTCTTAGGTTGAATACTTTCTAAAAGGAAAGCACTACCCAGAACTAATGCGCCGGTGCCATGTTCCATAATCAGATCCACCTTCCTGGGTGCAGGGCGTGCTAAGCTTTCAGGAAAATCAATGTCTTTCCATCATCAGGCATTATTGTGCCCCTTACACAAACCACGATATTGTGCAAGTACTTTACATTTTAAACATGAGCCTGTATTTTCCTTGCAAAGGTAGAAAATACAGAAAATGACTCAAACTTAAACCGATGGTTGAAAGTTTAGGATCATTTTAATGAATTGCCATATTTCCAGGGTTGATGCCTGTGGCAGAATATACGTTGCCACAGCCAGCACCTAATTCCAACCCAACTCAGTTACCTGCACTTACTCTATAGGTTGTAATTACAGACTGTCCTTTGTAGTTTCCCTTGTAAGTATGGCTGACGAAGTGACAAAGTTCTAACCCCTAAGAGTGTCTGTTGCTTCCATCAATTTCATCCTGCTTTGATCAACAGCAGAATTAGTGGAGCTACAGCAGCCATTATGCCACCATGAGGAAAAGACCTAAAGAATTTGAGAGAGATTTTCATCCACTATGTTTGAGCTGCTACACCTATACTAGTGACTGCCTGCTTCTAAAATCCTTGCCTTCTGAAATTTTAGAACTCTGAATGTATATATGCCTCTGTCCTTTTAAATATCATACTATAACTAAGTCATCAGAAGTACTGATTCATTAATTCATTCATTATTCATTAAGTTATAACAAATGACTGAAGTCCGCATACAATATGGCAAGGTAAAATACATTTTTAATGATGAGAAATATAAGGCAAAGAGAATATAATGGTAAGAAAAGTAAAATAAAGGCAAAAGAACATAGAATATATCGAAAAATGTTGCTATGTTTTTAGAGATTAGACAAAAATTTGGCACAGACTTTCCAGTATCCAGTGAAAGGGGTGCAAATGATGAATTATACAATTTACATTGTCCATAAAGAGAAAAACAAACCGGTTGCTTAGCAGAAGGCCAACTGCTTCTGATTAGGAAATGATAGAGCATTTTCCCCAAGGACAGTCACAAAATGGCCTTTGTGTACTGTAAAGAACAAGATATTCAACTGTTTTCATATAGCTACATCTTTTAAACTTGTTGGGGTTTTTTTTAACTGTCTCTTGATAGAAGCTGATGTTATCGTGCCAAATTGCACTTTAACAAAAACAACATTATAATTCACCAGTATGATGCAATATAAATTCATGATTCTTTGAAAGTCTGGTTTAACCCAGGGTAGAGCTAAGAATATTCAGAAAAAATGGAATGTGAAAATGTGCTTCAGAAAGTCCTTCTTTGGTGGTTCCTTTCAGCTAAAGTGTCGATAGCTACTAGGAAACACTGAGTCACACAATATTTTTCATAAGTGGGATGATGAAAGCATTCCTGGATTCTCTGAGAGCAAGTTCCTCTCGGTCTGTGAGATTGGAAATGAGGCCAGGAGCTGTGTAGATCACTCTGAGCCACGGTATCCTTGAGGAAACATCTGATGGTGGCATTCGCTACTCTCACCCAAATGGAGCTTCAACTGGTCTGACAGCCCCCTGCTTCCTAGGGCAGAACAAACTCCCTCCATGATCACTCCAAGCCTGATGCTTAGACTGAGGATGTAAACATCTTCATCAAGGCTAATTGTCCTAATTTGGGACTTGAAAGAATGATGACATTTTAATAAAGACATTAAGTCTTTTAAATGGACCATTTACTCTTAGTCCTCGCGTGTTCGTGCTCCATCAATCTAGGTGCCTTTCTACTTCAAGAAAAATGAAATCATGAAGAAATCATATTGTATTCATCACTTAGAAATCTGTCTTCAGTATCACTTTTGGTTTCTTATCACAAAGACCCTTCCTTTTCTTCGGTTTCCCTATCTCCATTTCCCCCCAATCCCTATTAATAATTCTATACTACTATTAATAATAATAGCTAAATTATTGGGGACATATTAGATGCCCAAGTCTTTGCTAAGCACTTTAACATACTTTATGTCACTTAACCCGTGTAACAATGCTATAAAGAAGATAATGATTTTTATCCCAATTTTACTGCTAGAGAAGATTTTCGGAAGTCACATTAAATATCCAAAATTCAACCCCAAGCTCTCTGTTCCAGTACCCTCCCTCTTTAACCTCTCTGCTCTCCTTCTAGAAATTCAGCTGATGAAGTATAGAACAAAAGTTCTTTGTCATCGTTACCAAGGAATCATCAGGGAATGCCCTCTCCTCAAATATCAGCATCCCCTATCTCCTTCTCCGTTCCCACCCCTCCTCCACTCCCAGACACCCTGGACAGCATGTTTCAAATGTCCAGTTGGACATTTCCGTGCAAATCACATAGTAACTAGCACGTGGGGGATTTCTTTTTCTTATGCTTTAAAATTACAGGGGCTTCTGCAGACTCAGTGATATCAGGTAGAGGCGATTGATTATTAGTTTCAAGAGATTAATCTGGATGGGAACATGGTATTAAAAGCGAAGGACACAAGAGAAACACAGTTTTGCTGGAAATGTCTACCTCAGCTTATGAATTGTGTGTTTGACTAAGTTTAATTTATGATGCTTGTGGGAGCATCAAGACATCACACCAGTGAAAGAAGCAGAGATTGGTGGTAAGGAGATGAGGGCTCCAGGCTGGCTCTCAACAGCTGCCTGTCACTTTCAGCCCCAGATCATTTCCCTGTCTCTCTGGTAGAAACATCCTAACTCTGCTCGGACTCCCCATTGCATCAAGAGTTATGAAGACATGGTTAAATAAGCTATTTATTTCTTTTGAAAGTATAACATTATGCTATCAGTAAAGGATAACAACAGCCTTTTACTCTCCTTTTGCCTTTCATTCGCACATTCATTATCCACTTTATAGCTTTTTGCTCTTTTTCTTTTTTTAAGGGTAACTTCATTCATTGGGCTATCTTCTATGTAAGCTATTCAACTGCAAATGCAAACCCAAAATGTTTAATAGTGAAGACTTTGTAATGTGAAGGTACAAAGCCAAGTGAATGCCTCAGTTCGTTTCAGTCCAGTTCTTTTTTTGTTTTGTTTTTTACTTACTCTAAATTCTTTCATTGTTCTCTGTCCAATCAGGTAAGAAATTTAAACCACTTCTGACTTTGGATTCCAAAAAAATTTTTTAAGCATCTGAAAAGCCCTGAAACAAAGAAAGATAATACTTTATTTCCACGCAATTTTTAAATAGCCAGATGGAAGTTTTGTTGCCCTTCCTGTTAAAAACACTCTCCCTTGCAGTTGAAGTGAGCATGAAAATCTTCAGCGAAAGGGTTAAATCTTTTGACCAGAGGGCCTTTCAGGGAAGGGCCCAAAGATCACAAAGAATAAAAATGTCTCCTCTACTGTTTAATGTAATTTAATTTAATTCAGCGAGCATTTACTGAGCGCCTCCTAGGTGTCAGTTCCTGAACTACCCCCTCCCCCCAGGAATGCAAAGAAAAATGAGCCCAAACTACCGCCTTCTATTAGCACACAATCCAGAGGAATCATTACACTTCCAGCCACAGGGCAGCCTGGGATAAGCAGTGCATGGAAGCAGGAAGCAATGTGAGGGAGGAGGAAAGAAATAGATTCCTTCTGACTAGGTCATGTTAGCAGGTTTCAGTGAGTAGCTGGGGTCATTGCAGCCAAGATTAAAATCCACACAATCACCCAAGGGGTTGAGCTCTTCCCTGCTCTCTAATACCCTAAGGCAGGAAGGCAGGACATTTTCATTGATGAAATCATGTAGGAGACTTTGGGAGTTGAGCAAAATGATAGGTTTTTGTTCTTCTGGATTCTGACCATTGAAAATAGACTCCCAGTTCCATTGATCGGGATGCAGGCAGTGGGAGATGCCGTTGCCCGCCAGTGTACCAGCCCCAGTCTACGTGTGTCATCTTCCACATGGGTTAAGGATCAGCAGTGAACCTCTGCTCCATCCAATTTGTAGACTTATATGTGTTACTGGGACTGAAGGGTCGCCATCCCCCAATAAGAATGGCTAAAACATCCTTTTAGTACGCCTCCCTGTAGGAAGATCTTCAAGGACAGGAGTTGAGATGTTGTAATTTAGGGTTATCTGCAGCACGGATTTCCTGACAATGCAATCCTTTCTCAAGGGGAAAAATATACAGAAAACATTGTAGTGGAAGAGAAAAATAAATCTGAAAATGTGTGTCACATATGCCTAAACCATACAAGAAACAAAATATATGTTCACTATGTAAATACCTGACTTTGTTCTCGACGTTGTATTAAAAGATCTGATCAGGCACTTTATGGTACAGATGAAAATCTGGTGACGGTTGTTCTAAATATAAGCAGGGCTTTAGAGTTTTTGTGTTTCTTACATTTGGGAGACATTGTTTGGATTCCTCAAGAGCAATTTAAATGGCTTTGAAGAATGAATGAATTTTAAAGAAAATAAAGGTGTACTGGGTTATCAGTCTTCTAAGACCTTAGCCATTTGAAACTCTGTTTTCTTAGCACAGAGTTGGGATAGAGGGGACTTTAAAAACACATCCTCTATTAGATAATTAATTAAACTGTACTTGAAAGAATATTTTTCATGGAAAAAGGCTTCAAATATAAGGCATTGTTGAATCATAACAATTTTTGCCCTAGGTAAAGAGGCAAACCAGATGGAAGCCACTTAACTCAATACTTTCCATGCCATTACAGCCAGAACAATAAGGTTTGCTAATATGTATTCATGCAGAGTGCTGGGAAAAATATATTATCTCTTCAGACAGTATTTGAATATTATGAGAGGGCCAAAAATTGATTAATTCATTTCCTTCCTCCCATCTTCCTTCCCTCTCTTCCCTTTGTGAATATGTAAGCACCTCTGGTTGATATATTGGTGTTAGCACTGGGGGTACAGTGATGGTCCAAATCAGTCATGCTGCCCATTCCTCCTCCCTCCACCAAAATTTGTGTTCTTGCTGGCATGCTTCAGGAAGCAGAAGTTCAGCTATCCCCACGGAGAGATGCTTTTGACTGAGTTTTCCTAATACCCCTCGAAATTGAACCATTTGTAAGCAACACATGTTTCATGTTAGTCATTGCGTGCGTAATAGTGGTCTGGCCTTTGTTGAATCTAAAGCAGGGGTGGGCAAACTACTCTCCCAGTTATCCCAGTAATAAATTATCCATAATTAAAAGGAAAAGTAAAAATAATGATAATGGACTTCCATGGCTGTATATGTCAGTGTTTCCAGAGTTGACTTTTCCATTTTCTTCCTATATCTTTTTATTCTCAAATTTCTATCATCACTTTACACTTGGCACAAGCCAACTTTGAGGGCTGAGGATTAAAATTTTCTGGTCACCAAAAGAACTGCCACCTTCAGACTTGGTGGCTTGCCCAGTGCCTTTTGTTTTTCTCCATTTCACCTACCTGATCCCCTTTCTCAGTTGCAGAGGGCAGTGGGTAGATTACCCCAAGAGTTGTCACGTGGTTTTCAGTTCAACCCCTGTCCAGCCACTACCTGGCACTTGAGATTTGCCATATCCCTTAGTTCTCAGTTTCTTCATGTGTTCAGTGAAGAGGTTGCATTAGGTAACTGGAGTTGCTTCCAGCTTTAAATTACTCTTTTTTTTGTTTTTCTGAAGTCAGGCAAAAACTAACCTCATTGAACTCCATTCCTCATCTTTTCCAGTTAAGTGGATGTCTGACCTGTATCTATGTAACTCCAATTCTTAGGCCTATCAAGCCCTAAATCCCTCTTTATTTATTTTTTTAAATATATATTTTATTGATTTCTTACAGAGAGGAAGGGAGGGATAGAGAGTTAGAAACATCGATGAGAGAGAAACATCGATCAGCTGCCTCCTACACACTCCCCACTGGGGATGTGCCCACAACCAAGGTACATGCCCTTGACTGGAATCGAACCTGGGACCCTTGAGTCCGCAGGCTGATGCTCTATCCGCTGAGCCAAACCGGTCAGGGCATAAATCCCTCTTTAAAATAAATATTTTGTCATGTCTAAAACTCTCCTGAAATAAAATTCACAGGTAATACAACCTTATTTATACACAGCTAAGACAAAATGTCGATATAATCATAGCAGTGAAACAAAGGAGAAATTAAAGGAAAATAATTTAGAATAAAACAATGTTCATTTCAACATTTAAGTGCTTTGATCTCAAAACCTTTAAAAAATATATTAAGATGCTTGCACCATGGAGGTGGCAGCTCCAAGTACAGTGTTGATACAAATGTCTCATACTGATGCCTCGAATGGTGCTTAGTGACATTGCTCTCTGTGACATGACTTTCCAGAATGGTGAGCAAGACTTGGTAAATTTCCCCCCAACGTACAAACTGCTCTCAAATCCAATGGGAACTATATACAAACTACTTTGTGTGTGGTTGTTTTTAGGATATAAGTTTAAAAAAATGGTAAACAGGTTTTTCATTTATATGAATGTCCCAAGGAACATTTGAAGATCTTGAAAGAAAGATTGGGGTACTCTTCTTGGGAAGAAGTAAGCCAATGGATGGCGGGACATCAAGCATCCTGGACCTCCGCTTACTAGAGTATGAGGACACCACCTGCTCTGAGAACCACTGGGGTTGATGAATAGACTCACCATTTTTCCCTCGGATTAGAGCAAGATATTTATTTGGTTTAAAGTGCTTTCATGATATTGAGCTGCATATTTGTTTTACTTGAGTTTTGGCATTAGTTTGCTTTGAGCCATCTTAGTAGGCAGGATTTGGTCTATCTTTTGAGTTCCATGTCCTCAATGTCTAATATATTAGAAGATCAAAAAGTTTAAAAAGTTTAAATCAAGTAATAGGAGAATGATTTTACAAATTAGCCGCATGTATTTGTTTTATTGGGCAATCAAACACTAGAGAGGTCCATATATTCAGGTATAAAAACATCATTAGAATAAATGAAGCAAAGAAAAAAATGCATGTACTTCACAGCTCATTTTATGTTAGAAAGTTATGTTCAGATTACAGTTTTCTGTGACACAACACCCAACCTATTATTTTTGAGGAAGCGAGAAGAATTATTAGAGTGAAGGAAGGCGATTTTATTCTATAAACTTCTGTATTTTAGATTATTATCATGAGAATGCTTTTGTGTGCTATTTGTATAATTAAAATACAGAATTCTGGCATTTAGTGGGCAGGAGTCAAAAATTCCTGATGTCCTACCCATGTGAGTGTGGGCAGTGTTTCACAATTAGGAATGTCCTGACCTTTCCCATTCTCAATCACATTATTTAAAATCTTTCATGACACTATAATAAAGGGTGTCCCAAAATTCACGCAAGATTTGAATTTTGCGTGAGCATTAACAACAACAACAACAAAAAATAAAAGCCTAATTTTACTTGGTTTATTGAATCAGATTCTAATATCTGTTGCCCTTTGATTTCAATCCCTTCAATTTGATAAGCATTACCAAGTACCAATTATGGCCCAGGAGTAGGGACAATGAAGAGCAATGAAGACCATGGCTTTGCGTATGTGCCAGCAAAGCCGTGGAGGCCATTTACCTGATGTGCTATTCCATACATACTGTATACTTTATGAATCAATAAAAAATTTATAATTTTTAATTATAAACCTGTGTTTTCTATCAAAATTACTTCTTGCGTGAATTTTGGGACACCCTTTAATAGAACAAATTTACTCAGCAGAAATATTATTTTAAAATTCTATTTTAAGTGATTGGCACATAGGTCTCAATAAGATAGAATAGTGGTTGAAAACACAGGTATGTTTTCAGACTATCTAGGTTCAAATCCCAAATTTTTCACTCTAGTTGTATGAGCTATGGTCTTCGGCACCTCAGTTTTCTCAGCTTAAAGTGGAGACTGTTGTGAAGATAAAATAATTTAATATGTGTGAAGTACTTAGAACAGTGTCTCACACACAGGAAACACTATAGAAGTGTTAGTAGTTATTGTTAATGTTGAAGGCCTATATCTGCAGACATTTCTATTTACTCTTCCATTAAGAAAAAAAGAAATTGTTCTTTTCCTTTTCCACAAATTATATATCTAGGCCCAACCATTCTCCATATGTCTTTCTCAACCCTATGTTATTATATATTTTCCTTTCTATGATTCCTTTGTTTATAAATGATGGCATATTTTCCATCAAATGAAACAGAAAACCATTTTGTTGTTGTTTATCTTTTACTTAATTGGGTACATAAAAAGGCTAGTAGATATATTCCCTCCTTCCCTTTTTTTCTTTAAATCATCAAATATTTTTATTTTCTAATGCATTAAACATTGAGAAATTCAGATAACTTATTTTGTTTATTCATATTTATTGTGATTGTTAACAATTTGGATTCATTCCTTGCATTTATTTTATACTAGAGGCACGGTGCATGAAATTCGTGCACTGGGGGGGGGTCTCTCAGTTCAGCCTGCACCCTCTTACAGTCTGGGAGCCCTCGGGGGATGTCTGACTGATGGCTTAGGCCTGCTCCTCACTCAGTCCCGAATGGCGGGACCCCAGCAGCAAGCTTACCTACCAGTTGGAACATCTGCCCCCTGGTGGTCAGTGCATGTCATAGTGACTGGTCAACCGGTCAACTGTCTGCCCCCTGGTGGTCAGTGCATGTCATAGTGAGTGGTTGAGCAGCCTTAGCATATCATTAGCATATTACACTTTAATTGGTTGAACGGACGACTGGACACTTAGCATATTAGGCTTTTATTATGTAGGATATTTATTATACTTTCTTGTTGCTTCTCTTTGCCTCTTTCCTGCCTTTTAAAAAATTGAACAACTAATCTTTTTTCTGTTTTTTCCCCTCTAATTATTCTGAAGTTATGCATCCCATTTAAAATCTTCTAATAATTACTCATAAATTTGCAAAATACTTTTAAAAGTAATAATCGCCCTAGCCGGCTTGGCTCAGTGGATAGAGCGTCAGCCTGCAGACTGAAGGGTCCCAGGTTCGATTCCGGCCAAAGGCACATGCCTGGGTTGCGGGCTTCATCCCCAGTAGGGGGTGTGCAGGAGGCAGCCGATCAATGATTCTCTCTCATCATTGATATTTCTATCTCTCTCTCCCTCTCCCTTCCTCTCTGAAATCAATAAAGAAATATATTAAAAAAATAAAAATAAAAATAAAAGTAATAATCTTTCATCAAAGTCTAGAGTTAATCTACCTTCCTCTCCCCCTTCCCATAAAAGCCTTAGCACACTTCCTCTTCATTTTCCACCCCCTTTATTGGATCCCAACATTGTGCTGTAGACCCCTGGAATTATCGTTGCAAGTTATTGTTAATGTTACTGCACTGCCTCCCTCTGTGTGTTGTACTGTAGCCATTTGTTAAGTTAATGCATTAATCCTATTCGAAGTGCCTAAAATTTTAGAATTTAAATGCATTGAGGTAAAATTCTAAGAACTGTAACTTGCTTGGTAGAGCATCTGATATTGTAATTGTGCTTCTTAGTCTTATGTTTTTAATAAGCATTGCATTCTAATATGCCAACATACACTTAACAACAGGGATGCATTCTGAGAAAGGCGTTGTTAGGCGATCTCCTCCCCATTTGAACATCACAGAGTGCGTTTGAACCTGGATGGGATAGCCTACTACACACCTAGGCCATATGGGATAGCCTAGTGCTCCTAGGCTACAAGCCTCTACATGTCACTGTACAGAACAGCACAGGATTACATCGAGCACGAGATAAAATGATGTAATCGAGAGAGGCGGTAAATACGAGATGGATGAGGCTGCTGCCAGTGGAACACAGCATACGGTTTTACAGAAAATGTTCTTATAAGTAGAAAGAGTACATTCTAGAATAATTATTAAAAGTACAGTATATTAAGTACATAAACCAGTAACATAGTCATTTATTATCATTATTAAATACTATGTACTGTACATAATTGTATGTGCTATACTTTTATACAACTAGTGGTGCAGAAGGTTCATTTACAGCATCATCACCACAGACACATGAGTAACGCTTTGCACACCATGTGACTTCACAGCAGCTTCCACGTCACCAAGCGACAGGAACTTTTCGGCTCCATTGTAATCTCATGCGGTCACTGTGGTACATGTGATGGGGTCAGGAGGTCACCATAACATCATTATGAAGTGAGTGACTGGTAACAGAATTACCTTAGATTTCTTTTTCTTGAAAGTGCTTTTGAGTGATGTTTACATGAATTTTCTTGTGATATTCATATTCTTATTCTCATAATTACAAATTTCTGTGGACTCTCATTTTTGCTATAGTAGCAACAAAGGGTATGAGAGTTAATAGAAAATCCCAAATACATTCCATTACCTTCAGAATACATCAGATATTTATATTTTGAATTAATAGTAACATTGGTGTGATGTAAGAATTTGTCTAAGCCCCTTACCTGAAGAAGTTTAAAAATCAACATTTCAAAAATGTAAAAGGACATGGTTTTGCCCTATTAGTCATATGGTAATTTAGCTGGTAATTAGCAGGTTGTTCTGATAGTTCATAGAACAGAGTTTGACTTCAAGGAAGCAAAGGAGAGAATATCTTTCTTTTATTGTCCCAGCAATTTTTTTTCATTTATTCGTGTCGCTCTGCTATTATAAAGCAGCCTGCTGCCTTACATTATCTCTGTACCCGGAACTCAACAAAGGCACGTACATCTTCTTGCTTCTTTCCCTCCCATATCATTTGCTGTTCAACAAAAGAGAACATTTTAGCTCTAATATATTTGAACACTTTTATACAAGCATTAGGGCTATTATTGCTATAGCACAGAGAAGAGGGTGAATTGGTATGTGGGTTTTTATTTATTTAATTTAGTAAATGGGTAATACATATTTCTCATATGCAATTGAAAAAGAAATCCAAATAAGATAATAGCCATACATTATTATATGATAAAAACTTGAATTGTATTTTCTACATAGAAGCTAAAAATACAGAGGATGTGTTTATACTAAACACTAGGTTTTGAGAGAAATTTGTTGATTTTCACATTATGAATCAAAAGTAATTTGAAGAAAATATGTACATAAAACTCCTTATTACTCAGGATGTTTTTATTTTTTAATATTTATAACTCCAGTGAAAGTTATCTCTGAATCAGAAATGGAATCTTCTTGCCTGTGATTATGAAACTTTACTCATGACATTTTGTAACCCTACTAGTGGCCCGGTGTACAGATTCGTGCACATTGAATGGAAATCAATTAGAAGGTTGCTGGTGAGGTGGAACTGGGTGAGGTGAGCCAGACACACCCTGGAGCCAACCTCCCATAGTCCCTCTCCTGTCCCTCCTTGTCAGGCCACACCTGGGGTGGCACCGTGGCTGGAAAGGCATCTGCAGAGTGAGCGGGGGTCCCTCCAGCAGGTGGAGTCCCTCAACCTGGCCTGTGGGAATTGAGCCGAAACTGGCTCTCCGACATCCCTTGAGGGGTCCCAGAGTGCGAGAGGGCACTCTGTAAAGTTGCTGTCATATAGGGTGTGGAATGCAAGTGCAAGTGTGCAATAAACCAGATTCAGGACCAACACTGCCCCAGCAACAACATAACCCTCTCTGATTTAGGGGTGTGTCACCTGAGATCTGCCGCTGCCAAGTCACTGCAACTCGGCAGTTCCTGCATTGAGTGTCTGCCCCCTGGTGGTTGTCAGTGTGTGTCATAGTGACCGGTTGAACAGAGGGAGGGACACTTAGCATATTAGCCTTTTATATATAGAGATTGTACCAAGGATGTAACCTCAGAATCATTGTCAGTAAGCTGTAACCACTATCAATTGAATTGATGTTATACAAGGTTAAAGCTTTTTGCCATGAACTTATGTTGATTAATATAAATATTGAGTAGCACCAGGATAAGAGAATTCAGTAGGGCTAAGATTGAATGATGAAATATTTTATCCCGGGATTGAATGGGGTTAGAGCCAGGTAAAAATAAAAATCACTGGCAGCATTAATGCCTGAAAATTACTAAAAATATAGTATATTAAATACATAAACCAATCACATAATCATTTATTTCCTATCATTAAAAGCTTTTTTCTTGTGATTTTAGGATATAATAAGTGAAGGAAAGAGATGGCATGGATAGGGCTTGTGATGAAAGATGAACAAATTGCATTACAAATGTCTAGCTTTTAATTAAGAATAGGAAGGAAAAGCACAAGTGGAAGAAAGAAGTGAATGACAGAGAAGAGATATGGGCTTGGTTTTCCAAGGAGAGCTTTGGCCAGGTAGAAAAAGAAAGGGTGTTGTGGAGATTTGGAGAAGTATCTGCCCTCCACGTAAAGAATATTGAGAATGGCAGCTATATTACTTTATGTCGATTTTAAACCAATAAAAACATAATGCTATCTGGCATTTTTCCTTAATGAACTATAAGAATTATTCTTAAGTACTTTGCCAGATTTTGTTTCTATAGTTAGAATGTGTACATTACCTGAACTACATGAAACCTTCGTTATGTGTGGATTACACAATGGGATTGTTTCTAGACCCAGTAGATTTTAAAATTTACTTACATATCCTCGGAAATTCAAAACTGAAATCTGAGTAGGTGCTTTGGTTGCCTTAAGTTAGGAGGTTTGCAATGTGCATGCCACTACAGATGTGGGTGGGAGTTCCATTGCACGTGCTCTCTTTTCCACTGTTAGAGTTGCTATAAGAAGCACTTATGCAAAGAAGTCATTTATATTTTTATACAAATGAATTATACACATAATACCTGTTCTTTTTCTGTTCATTGGAAAGCACAGAAACACTATTAAAGATGTAGAGGTGAAAGCTTCTATAATCCTAATTCCAGAGATAAACTCAGGTATTGTTGTGGGATATTTTCTTCCAGGCATTTTTTCAAAGCACTTTCATATATTTCAGATCATTCTTTATAAATATTTCTATGTCATTTTTTACTAACCTTTATGTAATTATTTTCCCACTGTATTCAAGTATGTGTAAGTGTAATTTTAAATTAACATTTGATAGGAACTTATGTGTATACTAGAGGCCCGGTGCACAAATTCATGCACGGGTAGGGTTCCTTAGCCTGGCCGGCGATCAGGGCTGATCAGGGCTGGCTGACCAGGGGAGGGACTGAAGGAAGTTGGCTGGCCATGGGAGGTTGGCTATGGGAGCGCACTGACCACCAGGGGGCAGCTCCTGTGTTGAGGGTCTGCCCTCTGGTGGTCAGTGCATGTCATAGCGACTGGTCATCCAGTTGACTGGTTGTAATGGTCGCTTAGGCTTTTATAGATAGATAGATAGATAGATAGATAGATAGATAGATAGATAGATAGATGATAGATAGATAGGTAGATAGATAGCATATTTTAGTAATATATTCTGGTATTCTGTATTCTTCCTGTGTTAAGTATTTATATTTCTAATTAAACTTCCACTTTAAAGAACAGACTATTATAAGAAAGCGACCCAAAGTATAGTGGCTTACCAAGTAAGGTGTTTATTTCTCTTCCTCATAGTCTCTAGGGATACTAAGTCATCTTCAAATTGTGGTGTTTATTTGTCGGCTAAAGATGTTCTGGCCATCTCTCAGCTTGGAGGAGGGAGAAGCAGGTGGAGGGAGCACACACAATTGTTTTAAGGATGCACATCACTTCTGCACACATTACTTTGGTAGAATTTAATTGGTCATGCTTGGCTCTAAGGAAAGTTGAGTTTTATGCTGAGTGACCATGCATCCACATAAATTTATTAGTGTGAGAGAAAGGACAAAAAGTATTGGGAGACAACTAGCAGTTAAATGAACTTTCCAATAGGATGTTGTGGGAGCATATGTAAGTGCAGGAAGTAGAAGCCAAATCAAATTGATGTAGGTTTATTTTGAATATCCTCTTACAATAAAATCACTAAAATTCCTGTAAGAAAACTTCTAAAATAGATTCTGTCTTATTAATAGGCAACACATTCCAATTCATTGCATTCTTGGTTAGTTACTTAAAACTGGTATGGCTTAATTAATTGCAGGATTATTGCCTTTTACTCTGGATTGACTTCTACATCTGATTCTAGTTTCCTAAAGTTACTGGTAAACTGAAAAACGAAAGGCATTTGGATACCCACTGGAAATGTGATGTGCTGCAAAGGCAGTAGCAGTTCACTGACTTGATAATTTAGAAATCCCAGGCATGAACCGGGCTGTGTGGAGCCTCTCATTCCTGACCCTTCATTAATTACTTGAAAGAAACTTGCAAATGTAGATTGCCTCCAATCGCAGCATTGAGGGCAGGGAGGCATTGTCCCTTAAATGAGTATTAACAGACTTTGTGGGTTTATATACCTCTATTATTTTTTAAAAATTAAATCTGGAAAAATGGACACCGGATCACCAACCATCGAAAAACAAAAACAATAAAAACAACCACACACCACAAAATAACACCTATGTTCACCAGCATTTCATCAAATAATTAGTATTTCACGCTTTAAAAGCTGACTACATTTCACGTTATGAGAAATGTATTGTCCTCATTTTTTTCATTATTTAATGTGCTAATGAAAACCTCAGTACAGACCTGCAACAAGCTGCAGACCAGAGTTAAGGAAATTAAATGATCTGACCTCTGAGCCCTTAAACCTATGATATGCCATGATAATATTATTTAGTGTTATGCAAAATTGTGTATTTGATTCTCTATTATTCGGTCCACTTTCTTAAGCCTGCTTAGAGCTTCAATAAAATTTCCAGAAATGATATTAGAATCTATATCTAGATGTGTCTTTTGTGTTTATGTTGGTGCAGTATCTTCAAACATAGCTGTAATATCTGATATAGCTAGCTCTTTAGGCTGCTCAATATAAATGTATTTTTTAAAATATAATTTGATGAAAATGCTATAGTGATAGTATTAAAAGAAAATAGCAAACAAAAAATATGCATAATTTGTTACCTTAAGTTTCATATTTTTTCTCTTTAGCATATTTCCTAGTATTTTGGTGATTGGGTTTACCTTTTTTGCATGTTGTAGCTAAAATGTATATGAGAACACCTATTAGCACAAAGAATATTCATAATAAGATAGGAAATTCACTGAGTCACAGATTCCTGGGTCTATAAAATGCATAGACGTTCATCAATTTTAACCCCATCAGTTGGACACTTGAGTCTTCTTTATAGCCCTACCTTGGCAATGTGTAGTGATGGGAAATTCACTATTTCTCCATGAAATCCATTTGATTATCTGCCACCTCTAGAGTTAACTTTATTTTTCAGATATATAGCTTCCTATAATCTCCTCACATTTATCTTTTTTCTGGACTTGAATCACACAAATGAACTCACTGCTTTTCTACATGATGGCTTTTCAACCTCATACATCATTCCTCCTCCCAGGTTCTCTCCTAGTTCAATAACTTCAGCTTTTATGGTTATCATTCTCATAAGGTTTTCAAGCCCACTCAACAGTTTGTACTCTTTCCATGAAATCTCTTCCAATTTGTCAGTTTGACATTGACTCAACAGAGTACTCTGGATGGTTTAACCAGCACTGAATATCATAGAAAATCTAACTTGCTTTTTTTTCCCCAAGCACATCACACAGTGACTTATGTATGTTGATCTTATATTCAACTAATACCTTCACATATTTTTCACAATTTTTCTATTTTTCTATTATTCTATATATAGGCATATTTAATTAAAATTTCACTTGGTTAGATTTAGCCCCTCTTTCCAACTTATAAATACTTTATTATTTATTTATTTATTTATTTATTTAGATTTTTATTGATTTCAGAGAGGAAGGGAGAGGGAGAGAGAGATAGAAACATCAGTGATGAGAGAGAATCATTGATCGGCTGCATCCTGCACTCCTGTACTAGAGAGCAAGCCTGCAACCCGGGCATGTGCCCTGGCTGGGGATCGAACCCTGACCTCCTGGTTCATAGGTCGACACTAAACCACTGAGCCACGCCAGCAGGGCTATAAATACTTTAAATCTCTTTTCTGTGGGTCTAGATCTCTCCCTGCTTTTTTCCTTTTACTAATTGAAGGAGTCTCCAGTGCTCCCTGTCCCCCAGCCATGGATGAACTGACTATGATGGGTGGAGATGAAAGCATGTGGCCTGCCAGAATAGTAGTTCACTTCTCTTTGTTGCCAGAGATTCATTCATCAGTGCCATCCAGATAAAGTCCCCAAACTCTTATCTTCCTGTCAGCATTACTCATGTTATGTACAAATCTTCTGAAACCACCTTTCTATTCAAAAAATGGTGTTAGGTGCTATGGGCTATTAAAGTGACTCATACATAGATTTATTGGATCCTGGTAAACACTAATAGATCCATCTTCTCACCTATAATATATGCCACAACTACATAAAACTACTACTTATAAATTCCACTTTCAGTTATTTGATAATGACAGAATTTAAAATCCAATATGCATTTGTTGACTATACTAATATTTTCTATATTTACTGAGTTTCTTGGGGTGACATTGGTTAATAAAATTATGTAGGTTTCAGGGGTACAATTCTGCAGTATATCATCTATACATTGTATTGTGTGTTTGCCACCCTTATAAAGAGTTTCCATTTAAATTTTATATGTGTACGAACCTATAAAATGAAGAAAGTTCTCTCCCTGCCCTGGAGAGCTCACAGAGACTCCCAGACCTTGAGAAGTTCAGGTTAATTTAATCTACTGTGTGTTCCCATCTAGTGACATTCATGAAGCCAGTTTGCATTGACATTTTTCCTTAGTGAACCCTCCCGCTCCTCATGACTGGCTCTTCCATGATGAAGTTTCATAAAGTATCTCATTGATTATGAGATTGTGGTCTATTTCCTAGAGTCAGGAGTGATCTTTTGATCACTTAAGTCTGACAGAACAACAACAAAAAATATGTGGTATTGATTATATTCCTCCACATTCATTGACTGCTTATGTTGTAAGTAGTTTTCATGCATTATCGCCTTAGACCCTATGACATCCCTTTATCATTATTATCCCCATGTTGTAGATAATAAAATTGAAACTCAAAATGGTCAAGTATGCTCAAAGCCATTAGCTACCAAGGGATGGAGCCAGATTCAGACCTAGGCTGAGTCCAATTTCTCAATTTTTCAAAATATATTTCCCTGCCAATGCAAAGTCTCATATATGGCCCAAGAATAGCACATGAAATACAGAGGCATAAACCATCACCTGGGCAATACATAATTGCCCTGCAAAATTATAATGATAATAAAAGAATCTGAGGAAGCTGGCTTTAGCAAGCAGTCGACCAAATATGAATTGAACAGATTGGCTCAGCCATATGGAAAGCAGTATGGAGTTTCCTCAAAAATTTAAAAATGGAACTGCCTTATGACCCAGTGATTCCACTTCTGGGAATATATCCAAAGAAACCCAAAACACCAATTTGAAAGAATATATGCACCCACTATGTTCATTGCAGCATTATTTATAATAGCCAAGATTTGGAAGCAACCCAAATGTTCATCAGTAGATGAGTGGATAAAAAATAGAATACTACTCGGCCACAAAAAAGGGGAAATCTTACCCTTTGCAATAGCATGGACAGACCTGAAGAGTATTATACTAAGTGAAATAAGCCAGTCAGAGAAAGACAAATACCATATGATTTTACTTATATGTGGAATCTAATGCACAAAATAAACTAACAAACAAAATATAAAAAAACTCATAGATACAGAGAACAGACTGACAGCTATTAGAGGGAAGGGGAGTAAGGGGACTGGGTGAAAAATGGATTAAGGAAAAAAACACATAGACAACAGTATGGTGATTACCAGAGGGAAAGAGGTGTGCGGGAAAGTAGGAGAGGGTAATGAGGGAATAAATGGTGATGGAAGGAGACCTGACTTAGGGTAGTGAACACAATACAATATATAGATGATATATTATAGAATTGTATTCCCAAAACCTATATAATTTTATTAACCAATCTCATGCCAATAAATTCAATTAAAAAGTAAATAAATTTAATGGAAAATATGGCATGAAGTTCCAAATACAGCTAAAAGTCTATAGAACACTGTTAGCCCCTCACATTTGGTCTTGTCTAGGAACAAGACCTTGTCCTGACCTGAGTACCTATCTACTATCCATTTTTCATGTAAATCGTGTTATACTCCAGTTTACCTTAATTAAAACATATATAACATAGCATACTGCAATGTTAGCATATATTTACTGTCCTCAGTCTGGTTAAATAGAACGTGTTTCTTTTTATCTGACAATAGGAACTCTTGGTGTGCTGGCAGACAATGGACATAATTGAGTAATATTAAGTAGGTCCTGTTTCAGAGGGCACTATCCCTTGAAAGGAGGTCATGCAATATCCAGCTAACTAAGCAAAATCATACTTGGGATTTTTTTTTTTTATCTTAGAACATAATTGGTGAGGAAAGTCAAGGAATGCAGTCGTAATGAAAATTTCCGTATAATCATAAACCTTTTATGGAGAGTTCAAAAACTTAGTAGATATACTAAGAACATTAAATTAGGTGATATACATATTTGTAATTACATTAGCATTGGTGTTTAATTTGGAAAATTGGTGGCCATTTTCCATAGCACCTTTAGAACCTATTTGGGGAGTTTAGGCATCTATCTGCCTGTGCATTTATGAAGAAGTGCCTCAGAGCATGAGATTGGACATTGTAATTATTCTCACTCTACTAGGAAGTAAGAGATCTTCAGTGTTGAGGAGGAAGCCTGGAAACTTGCAGTGGGTAAAAACAATCCTATCTTATAAAAGGCTAATATGCAAATTGACCGAACTGCAGAACAACCGGTCGCTATGACACGCACTGACCACCAGGGGGCAGACGTTCAATGCAGGAGCTGCCCCCTGCTGGTCAGTGCACTCCCACAGGGGGAGTGCTACTCAGCCAGAAGCCGGGCTCAAGGCTGGCAAGTGCAGCAGTGGTTGTGGGAGCCTCTCCCACTCCTGTGGCAGTGCTAAGGACCCCTCAGGGGATGTCCAACTGCTGGCTTAGGCCTGCTCCCAGTGGGTCCAGGACTATGAGAGGGCGCAGGCCGGGCTGAGGGACCCCCCGCCCCCGCCTCCAGTGCATGAATGTCATGCACTGGACCTCTAGTTGGTCAATAAACGCCCAATGCCTTTAGGATAGTGTCAGAAGCACTTGGTTACTGCTGATGGCGTTATCCAGACTTGCAGCCTCAGGAAAATGTCCTGGTGTTGAAATCTGATTCTAGCAGGTGGCAGGTATAGTTCAAGAGTATCATCCTTGTCCAGCAAGATTGCCTACAAAAGTGAGTGTGGGAGGCATAGATGCAGAGTCCTGTCTTAGGAAGGGGATGGATAAGTCCTTAGCAGGATACCAAATTTACCAAAGTGCTTGTTGGAAAAGAGACATAATTAAGAGTTAGGGCAGCCAATCAGAACAGGGGTTCTAATTGGCAGGAAAGGAGATGGTAGTGACAGTGACATGAGCAGCCCTGCAGTGGCATTGAGTCTGGAATCTTGAGTCCCTTTGGGGTAGAAGGGCAGAACCACTGCACTGTGTTGCAGGGGAGGACAAAGATATGCTTTGAACGCAAATTTATATTCCCACTAGGATATCCACTGCATGGAAAATTGTTAATCTTTTAAGAATGTCTCAGTTGTAGCCCTAGCTGGTGTGGCTCAGTGGATAGAGCGTCGGCTCCCAGACTGAAGGGTTTCGGGTTCTAATTCGATCAAGGTCACATACCTTGGTTGCAGGCTCGATCCCCAGCACCCAGTCGCGAGGCAACCAATTAAGGTGTGTCTCTCACATCGATGTTTCTCTCTTTCTGTCTCTCCCCCTTTCTTCCAGTTTCTCTAAAAATCAATGGAAAAATAGCCTCAGGGTGAGGATTAACAAAAAGGAAAAAAAAAGTCTCAGTTATGTTTTTATTATAAACTTCCTAATGTGTGATGAATTCAACCAGGTTACACAATAGTTGACAACAACAGTAGTTAACAACTGCCCGACTCTAGGATTTCCTGAATTAACAATGTAACATTTAAAAAATATTTTTATTATAAATGGCAATAGGTGGAGGTTAGTGCAGTTTGTTCAATTAAGTTCCTTCTTTTGTATAATAAGAAAAACAGAGAAAAAAACCATTGGTTTCTCAGGGCAGATGTGGAAACTTATTCTCGGGCCCTTTTCTGCCGGGTCAGCACTCTCAGCACGACCCCAGGTGCCAGCGGGCACAGCTTCCTCACAGCCCTGCGTGCGGTGCCTGTGTTCGGAGATCATTCATTCAGAATCTGCCGGTGCGCGGCTCTGTGCTACTTACTGCAGGAATCATTTTTAAAATGCACCTTTCACGTAAACTGGTTACGTGTGCATAAGAAATGCCCAAATGCTTGCAAAAATGATTTTACTGGCCCCAAAATAAGGAAACACGGGTCTCACTGCCCCCAGTAGTGGGACTGTATTTCTTCTTATGTTCACGTGCTCTCTGCTTGTGGCTTCCAACCAAAGGCATGCATTTTAATTTATCCTAAGTGAAACTGGAATCATCCTTCAATCATAGATCAGTGATGCTAACTAATTTACATAGAGATGTGTCCTATGTTTAATTTACATGGAAATTTGTCCTGTAAACTAAACCCAGTTATTCCAATACTCAGGCTACATGGACTCTAAACCAGTGGTTGCCAACCTTTCGGACCTCACGGACCACCAGTGGTCCACGGACCACCGATTGGCGACCGCTGCTCTAATCTACTCATGGTTCATTCCATTCAGCATTCTGCTTCTGCCAGTGATACTATAAGCAGGGTCCTAAAACATCCTATTTGGGTAAATCATGGAATATCCACCATTTTCGCACTTAAATATTGTAAGCAAGGCCTCATTTACCCATCACACATCCTGCTAGACCAGGATCATCCCTACTCAGCTTAAGATTTCAATTAACATTACCAGTTAACTTTGATTGTTTTGTAAATTTGAATTAACCTGCCTTATATTAAGTGAAGAGATGAATCTCAAAGATTAATTCAATTATCAAGGATCTCTAGGATCAGGCATGACTTCCTGCTTGATAATGCTAATAAATATGCCAACAAATTAGTCACATAAGTTCCATTCTCCAAGAAACTCAAAACCCATGACACAGCTGAAGCATCCAACATTATCTCATAAACATCACGTCAGCACTAAACCTTTAAAGAAAGTTCAAGTGACTTTTTTGGGGGTCAAATGTGTGTCACAGGGGAAGGACCACAGGGAGGGGAGGTTAATTGCCTACTCTTACTTTGTTGTAATTTTCATATGACTATATGTTAGTTATTATTCTATTGTCTTAAATGATATAGAGGGAATAATTACAACATAAATCACCATATGTTGATTGGATACAAATATAGACAATTTTCATAAAGATTGGATATTTTGATGATAATATTTTGATAGAAATTGTTTTTCTGCCTTTTGTAAATTTGATCATCAAGCCTTGTCACTCCCAAGCAAAAGAAAAAATGTGTATATTCATATATATTTCAAAAGCACCCAGTGATAATTTTTAAATTATTAATTTTCTAACTCTTTATGCCAGGGAGTCTCAGTCAACCTGTCATCTTCTTGCCTTTACTTTCCTTCTGCCTCCATCAAAAAGAGAGTTATAAACAACAACAATTGATCTTGCTATGGATTTTACCCTCGGCTGCAGCCAGCCAAGGAATTACTCTATTGTATGTGTCACTGTGAGACATCCTGAGAGAAGTCTTACGAGGCGAGAATTACTCTGTGTGCTGACCTGTACGCATAAGGCGTGACTCAATGAAAATTACAGGCTGCCTTGATGCAGGCCAGTTTATGAACGACATCCATTATTATTTTTCAAACTACACTGGGTTTTTAGAAATGTACCTTACTGTTTCCCTTCATGAGTTGTTTTCACTTTTTCTTCATTGGAAAACAGAACATTTCTGCTTATGAAAATTGTGCTCTTTATTTATAGATATAGGAGGACAAATTCAACATTTGAAAATCACTTCTAAAAAGACACAGGACTGAGCTCAGATGACAAAAATTGGAGTAGATTGTTCAGGAGAAGACTATTGGGTACTATGCCTTGGCTTTAAGAATATGGCTTTGTGAATATATCCCAGGTTCAACATCTGCCTACATCTATCAGCCAAATTGAAGCACAGCAACCGAACTGTAGCACAGCCACTGTCTTGGATGGTTTTGAGATAAATCTAAAAGAAATTAAACTCAATTAGATTTAATGAAAGTTGGAAAGAGTATCATGGAAATGTAGCTACATTTTAATGATTGAAGACTGGATATTTTTGGAAGTTGCAGCAGCCTTTTACCTCCTATTTTATTTATTTGGTTTTTGGTGGTGGTTTTTGTGTGTGTTAGTTTGGTTTGTTTTTGTGTGTGTGTATGTTTTTTGAGGCTTGGAATATTCATCCTGAAATTATAATTCGGTGGAGACTTTGATTTTCCCCTTTTAACGAATAACCTCCTCCTCTTCCACCCCAGTTCACATGCATTTATCTGCAGTGAATTTAGCGCTTGGACATACAGGGTGGGGCAAAAGGAGGCTTATAGCTGTGAGTTTATGAAACAGAGTTTATTCCTGTATTATTATTAATATTTGTATTATTTGCCATACAAACAATTGTAAACCTACTTTTGCCCCACCCTGTGTAATTGAAAAGTGGATGGCCTACCTTGTCTGCAGTCTGGCAGGGTTCACACACGGTGGTTATTAAATTAGAGGAGCTCCCTAAACAGGGAACCAGAGCAAGAGGAAAGGGTCAGCAGGCAGTCCAAAGGGGTGGGCCTGTCTCACTTGGGCTAAATTCCTTTCGTTTTTTAGTAGAAACAATCTAACATAAAAAAAGATGATACTTAACATTATGCAGACCATTTTATAATTTAGGCACTTCTTTCATTGTTAAAACATAAAAATATTAAAAGGAAAAAGTACCACGCTGAATGGTGTGGCTCAGTTGGTTGGAGCATCATCCTATACACCTAAAGGTCATGGGTTCCATTCCGAGTCATACCTAGGTTGCGCATTAGATCCCTGGTCGGGGGCTCATATGGGAGGCAACCAATCAGTGTTTCTCTTTCACAGCAATGTTTCTTTTCTCTCTCTCTCTCTCTTCTCTCTCTTTCTCTCTCTCTCTCGCTCTCTCTCTCTCTCTCTCTCTCTCTCCCCGTGTATGTGTTTCTCCCTCCTTCCCTTTCTCTTAAAAAAAATCAAAAAACATATCCTCAGGTGAGGATTAAAAATAAAAAGAAACAGAAAAAAAAACAAAAGGAAAAAGTACCAAGTAATTCAAAAAGAAATTAACCAAACCATGTGCTTTGATTTCAGGGAGTTTAAAGAAATATTCATCATTTGACCATGTCTGTGCACACCCCTTCCTGACACCAAGGACCCCTAGTAGGCCTGGGTTAGTCTCCTAAGTGTCCCAAGCCAGGAGTCAAAATTGCTGATAGTACCTCCAGACCTTAATAGAGGTATTCTAGCATCGCTGATGAGGGGACTGCAAAATGGCACTGTTTTCTCTAATGCCTGGTCAATCAAAACCATTTGGTGTGTACACATTTTGGGGGGACACCCTATATATGTCAGTGGCATACAAGACCCAAAATAATGTGATCTTGGCCTGTCTCTTCCACAGTGAGTCACCTGTGGCAGTTGGCTCTGACTTCATTCAGTTAGCATTGTATTTCCTTGAATATGCAAAGACTCTTTTCTCTCTCAGAATCACCCCATGTTGTTCTCTTTGTCGCAACCATTTATCATCCCTACGACTCTCTTCTTGGCTATATCTCAGCCTTCAGTTCAGTTAAATGCCTTCTCCTTTATGTCTCTCCCTAGACATTCTACCTACTATTAGTCTCTTACCTGTCTTATGTTTAACATGTGTGTGTGTTTTTCAGGATTTAATATAAATTAGATTTCTCACTCATTACTTTTCATAGTCTATGTGAATAGGTTTCCAACATGGCCATTGATCTTTTGAAGATGCATTTAATTAGCACCTCATTTGGAGGATACTAGTGTATTAGAATCAACCAATTTATTAATAAACACCAAAAAGAGTCCCAAAGTTTAGACCAGTATGTCATCACAGGCACAGATGCTAGTTTTAGTTTGCTTATTTTTGATTCATTGATTCATTGAATATTTACCTGCGTGTTGGGGAGAGAGTTGTGAACAAAACAAAGTTTCTGTTCTTATGGAGGACATATTCCAATAGAGGCCCCAAAACCATAAGTAAATATGAAAGAAATGTCTAATGTGTCATGTAAAAAGTAAACCAGGTGGGGGAGGAGAAAGTGGCTGGAACATGCATGGAACAGGAGAAGTATTTTACATAAGTCAGGAGCGGGTTCTTTGTAATAAGTGACATTTGAGCAGGGACCTAAATGAAACTGGGGACTAAGCCATGTAGACACTAGGGAAAGCAAAGGGAACAGTAGGACAAATGTCCAGAAACTGAAATGTATGTGTCAATATTGAGGGAAGCAGGAGAGTGGGAGGCTGGAGTGAGGGAAGGAGGGGCAGCATCAGGAGAGGAGCTCAGGATAAGGCTGTTGATGGAGGTCGTGATAGATTGTGACCATGACAAGCGGCATGTGCTTGTTACCCGTGGCCACCCTCAATGCTGGCTACTAAGAGCACTGCCATTGGGACAGTGGTCACCGGAGAAGCAAGCTGTCTGGAGAGGTTTAATTCAAAGCATTATTTGATAGCTTGAAGTTCCTGTCAGATACTACATGTATGTCACCTATAGAGCGTGGTTTCCCTAGATGACTCTATGAAGGCAGAGGATGAAGATAAAGTGAAGACAGCTAGGGCAAATTATTAAAAAGTAATTAGAAATAGTTCTAAAAGGAAATGAACTAATTATTTCAAAGTTACTTAAAATTCCAAACTCACAGTTGTTTAATTGCTTCCTTATAGTGCAGTGTAACCAATGTAAGCAACTGAATTAAGTTCTGTGGATAAGTGGGGAAAAAATAGAAAATTATAGTATTCCAGACATACCAAATGGAAATTAAATGCATACTATCTTTATTTTTTTATTTGAAACTTAAAAACTGTATGTATGTATACGCAGTGCTGTATTACCATTTTGTAATTATGGGATGCGAACTAAGTGCCATGTCTAAGACTACAAAGAGAATTAGCTGGTGTTCTGGAAAGGAGATGCAAGAGGAAAGAGGTGGCCAGTTCTCTAGTTGGTGTAGTCATCTATCCCAGCGGTTCTCAACCTGTGGGTCGCGACCCCTTTGGCGGTTGAAGGACCCTTTCACAGGGGTCGCCTAAGCCCATCCTGCATATCAGATATTTACATGACAATTCATAACAGTAGCAACATTACAGTTATGAAGTAGCAAAGAAAATAATTTTATGGTTGGGTCACAACATGAGGAACTGTATTTAAAGGGCCAGAAGGTTGAGAACCACTGAATCCAGACTCAAATATTGGCGACCTTTAAATCTAGTGTTGACTATGTCCAACTTAAACAGAAAATAAAGGTTTCATCCTCTTTTTCTTATGGTACTTCCTCCTAAAATCAGAAATAAGGACAGCCACTTTCTAGACGTCTTTGATATTCGCCGTTATTCTAAGAGATGATGAACTGCTTCCTTTTTCTCCTGTGCCATCCATTTCTTCCCAAATAACCTGGGATTAATGCTCCCTTTCCTTTGTCATTACATGCACTGAACCACCAAATATGTACAGAAAAGTACAAATTATACAGTACTTGAAAATATGACTGTCTCTTTGTTTCATAATTATGTACCAGACCATGCTCACCTTAATAAACCAACAGACGCTTTCATTACACCCTGCTCTTTTTTCTTCTTTTTTCAACTTAGAACCCTTCACAATGAGGGTTCTCTTTATTTGGAATGCCTGCTGCCTTTCCCACCCAAATCCCACTTTGCCTAACTCTTCTTTCTGTACTGAAATTTTTAAAAATATATTTTTATTGATTTCAGAGAGGAAGGGAGAGAGGTAGAAACATCAATGATAAGAGATAATCATTTATCAGCTGCCTCCTGCCGATCACTGGGGATCGAGCCGGCAACCCGGACATATGCCCTGACCAGGAATGGAACTGTGACCTCCTGGTTCATAGGTCGATGTTCAACCACTGAGCCACACCAGTCAGGCCTGGACTGAGATTTTAACTGAACTTCTCTCATCATCCCTTCTTTGTTAGCTATCTCTTTGTATTGTAGCACTCTGTGTACCTATATTATAGAATTCAACACATGGTGATGACTTTTGTTTTATACATACCTACCTTAGGAGATAATAATGTTCTTGAGAGCAGGGATTGTATTTTAATTTATTTTATATCCACAGTATAACAGTGCCAGGAACATGCATAGACACTGTAAACACTGGTGGAGTGATTGAACGAACACAATTCCAAAACAAACATTATGTTATTTAATTATAAGAATGAGGAAGGTATAGTAAATTCTAAGATCATGAAGCTATTTACTACTTAGAATTCCTTTTAAAGTAAATTCACTATAGTGTTATCAAAAGTAACTGAAAAGATTATTTTGAGGTTCATTGAAATGAATCTTGATTCCACTGCATATTCTGAATATATTATACTTTTTACTTTTTCATAGTAGTTATTGGGAATCTGAAGCAATTTAAAATTTGAATAATATGTCTTGATAGTTTTTTTATTAAACATTGACAGTGAACAAAAACAATCTATAATTATTTGGTTTAACATATTAAGTTCTGTATTTTTATTTTTGATCTGTTTGAATTGAATGCGAATTATAATCTTCACAATATGTTTGATAGTTATAAGGTATGTCATTTGATAATGAAGAGAATAGTCTTATCATAGAAGAGAAAAAAATTATATTTTTCTTCCTTTCTTTAAGATGTAGCAATAATTTTGTAAACACTGACTACAGCAAACATGATATGACAATAACAGATTTTTCACATCACTGTCAAGGATGAAATAAGTTTCCCTAGAAATACTCTGTTTACCTAATATCCTTTTAAAAATTGAGATGAAATTTGAAATACAGTGGGGCCTTGACTTACGAGTTTAATTCGTTCCATGACTGAGCTGTAACTCAAATTACTCGTATGTCAAATCTTAAAGTGAATGAGTGAGACAGGGGATGCTGGGCTAATGTTGTGGCGTTCACTGTGATGATTGCTGCGCCAACTAGCGGTGGGGTATCTGAAGCTGGCTCGTAACCTGAATTTTAGCTCGCAACTCAAAGCAAAAAATCGGCCGAGAGACGGCTCGTATCTCGAAAAACTCGTTAGTCGGGACACTCGTAAGTCAAGGCCCCACTGTACTGTCACTGGGATCCTTACCAACTGTACAGAAGTGCTCAGTCCTGAAAGCACTGCCCTCTGGGGATGTAGTTACATGTATTTTAAAACGCACACTATATACAAGATTACACTCTTTACAGTTTTGAAGTACTGCCAAAGAACCTGTTTTTTCTTTTAAATTATATGTTTGATATTGCTGCCTTCCCAACATTATAGTTGAATCTACCCAGAGTAATGGCTTTCTAACAGTGCTATTAATACCTAAAAATGCTTTGATTTCTAAACAAATCGATTATTTAACTGCATAAGAAATAACCCATTCTTATGATACCTCATAACTGATAGAAATAATATTAACATTTTGCTGCACATGCTTATGTTAGAGAAAAAGGTTATAAATGGATGCTTATAGCAATAATTTGACTTATAATTTTCTTATATTGGCATTTTTCTCATAGCATGATTTTTATTGATCTAGGAATTTTGTATTATCACAACTATTTTTATCTACCTATATTTGGGCAGAGGAAAATGAATACTATATCACAACTATTCCATTATAGAAAAATTAAAAGTTAAACATTTGCATGTATTTTTCTTCCAGATTGTCATTATTTGTATTTTAAGATGTTACTATCACTTCCTTTTTCCAGAGCCTGTGGTAAGGTTACATGGCTATATTTATGGTGATTTCTCTAAAACCAGTTTGGAGCCAGTGGCTATTTCTCTGCTGCTGCAGGACATTTATTTATTCAAATCCTGTTTCTTAAAAACTATCACAATAATCCATTTTGCTCAAAGGTTCTTTTAAAACACACATATGCACCATAACACTCTACTTAAGTAAAAGAAAGTAAACCATGCCACTAATGTCACCATATTTACTACTCTTCACTGAATTTACCTTAAACCCAGCAAAATTTAGACACACTAAGCTGCATTCAGGAAATATGAAAATAAAACTTTTCCCCTTTTATAAATATGAAAGACCGTAGTTTTTCAGGAACCCCAAGGTAGCCATAGGTTGGTATAATCAGACACATGATCCCTCCTATCCTTAGACTTCTTCATCAATCAGAAGTTAATAATAGATAAATGATGCCACCATAAGTGGCATCTTCCTTCTTTTCCTTCTTCACCATGCGTTCTACTTCTTTCCACTTTCACTCATAACTGTAGGAGGAGGGATCTGGCTAATGAGGGAAAAGGTGTTCCTTTAAGAGAGTAATGGGGGCTCTTACTTGATTGTCACTTAAGGCAGTGAATCTCAGGTGTGGTCCCCAGCAGCAGCCTTGTTAGAAGTACAAAGGTCCAACTCTGAGGGCGGGGCCCAGCAAACCTGGAGGCTTACAAGCCTCCAGGCGGTGATGAAGCAGACTTACAGTTCCAGGACCACCGATGGAGAGAATAGCTGTCTGACAATCCCCCACTAGAGAGTGCACAGAAAATTCTATGCTCTTCAAGACCTTCCCCAAATTTATTGGTTACATGCAAAACAAAAGGAAGTCATGTAATAAGGTAATATGCCTTTAGACATATTTCAAATTAAAACGGATCCTGAACAAATGGGCATTTATCTTACAAGTTACAATATGAGACTTGAAAACTTCAAAGCTTGAGGGGTTTTACTGGGTTGAATAGTCTCCACCACACCCATGTCCACCTGGAACCTCAGAAGATGACCTGATTCGGCAGTAGGATCTCTGCAGGCATAATGGTGAAGATGAGTTTATACTAGATCAGGGTGGGCCTGGTATCTTCATAAGAAAGTCGGGTAGGGAGCCACTCAGGGAAGAAGGCCCTGTGAAGAAGGAGGCAGAGATGGTAGTTATGCTACCACAAACCACCGAGGATTGCCAGGAACACCTGTGCTGGGGAAAAGGCATGGGCAGGTCCTCCCAGAGACTCCCCAAGGAGCACACCGGGCACCTTGATTTTGGACGTTGGGCCTCTTGAACTATGATAGGATAAATGTCTGTTTTAACTTAACCAGTTTTTAAGCTGCTGCAGCACCCCAGGGGAACTGACACAGGACATTTCATGGTGTTTACATCTCACGGGTATTGATTGTACTTACTCTTTGTCCATACATATGTTCTCTCTTTCTCTGTAAAGAGCTGCCCGCCACCCCTCCCCAACTCTGTCCTGTCACCCTCCTCCCCCACTCGTTTCACCCACTCTTTTAAAGGGTCTTTGAAAAGCCTAGCTTTAGCTGTGAAAGTCGTATTCTTAATTTTTTTTGGAGAGAGAAAAAAACCCTCCTACAAAAATATTAAATGTAAAACCCTCTCACTGTTTAGAAATAAAGCATTTGAGTATTTTTAGAAATATACAAGTGATGGTAGAGATTATACCTATTATTTCCCATCCATCTGTCTTTCAATAATATTTTAGATTGAGGTGGATTATGCTTCTTAAACTGCTTTATACTCATTTGTTTAAATACATACCAAGCCTTTTAATTGGATCATTTTATATGCAAATCACCAATTCTATTAAATATATCTGTCTCTTCTCCTGTAGCTGTTTTAGTTGTGTCATAAATTCACTGACCTGCAAAAACAGGGTTAATTAGAGTCGTGTGTGAGTGTGTGCATGGACTGTGGCTGCAGCTGTAGATCTAAGATAAAGAATAGGGATTTACCAAGCACAGCTCTTTGCATCTGAAAAACAAAACACATGTAATTATGAATGATATAGCTAGGGAGCCCGCCTTAAGGAAATGGATTTGTATTCACTATACCTCATATGAATAGCTCCATGGACTTCTTTGCTACGGTTTTGTGTTTTTTTTCCCCTCAAATGACTTAGAAAAGAATCTATATTGTAATAAACAAATATGCATTTTAGAAAGAAATACAAATTAAAAGAAACATTTAATAATAAGAAAACTTTGATAAAAATAATTTAAATGACTCATATCGTTTTTAGATTTGTTGTTTAATATTAATAATCTCATTAACCAATGTCACCCAAAAAATTTAATTTAAAAAAAACGAATAGTGTTTAAGAGCATATTTTTTCCTGTGCTTTCTTTCAGTTTTCATTTCTGCAGCTCTCATGTTTTAACCAGTTCATGGTTCTTACCAGGGCACTGCCATTAGATTCAAAGCCCACCCTAATCAGGAGATCTTATCTCAGGGTCTTTAACTAAATTACATCTGCAAAGACCCCTTTTCCCCAAATAACATGATAATCACCGGTTCTAGGTGAACCTATCTTTTGGGGGCCGCCCTTCCATCTACTAGAGCTACTCAGAGCTCCATTGTCACCTCCATTGCAGCACAGGCTTGAGGAGAGAGGGGAGGAATGTGAGTGCTCTCATAGGCCCGGACAATGTGATAGGCTCAAGTCTCTTCTGCTTCAGGCTCACTGCCTGGATGTGTCCAGCACCCCATGACTGTGAGGTTATTAATGAAATATTCTCATGGGAATGTTCAGTAGCCAGGTGGACATGCAAGTCTAGAGGTCATTAGAAAGATCTGGGTTGAACAGAAGAATGGATACGATTACCAAGGGAAGCTGTGTGAGAGTAAAGAGTAAGGCAAGAACCAAAGGCAATCCATCTTTGAGGAACTGGCCGAGGAAGAGACTGAGAAGGAATTGCTGGAAAAACAGGAGGAAAACAGAGAGAGGGGGGTGGCATAGGATGCAAGAGAGAAAAGAATCTTTAAGAAGGAAAAAAAAGGTGCCAGGTGATGTTAATCTGATTAAGAGTATAATCTGTGGATGTGGGAGCTTTAATATAAGCAATTTTTGAACTTAGGAAGCCAGTTTTTAGTGGATTAAACATGGTAGAAAGTTTGACAAACATTTTTGAAAATTTCCTAGTGGACAATAAAGCTGAACTGAATACATAGGCTTCCCTCCATATCCCAATGTACACGTTTCAGAGGAAGGGTTTTGAAAAAATTCTATGTGAGGACACATGTCCGTGACCCCTGGCCTTTGATTGCAGAGACGGACTGTGTAGTTGCGATTGTTAGGGCCACCATGCCAGATCTTTCCACTAGATCCTCTGCTCATTGCAGGACGTCTTGTCGCACGCACAGCGAGAGAGAAGTTTCTAAACTGCAACGCTGACTCTGATCTCCCATGAAAAAGAAAGCTGTTCAGGCAGCCCACTGACTGCTAAACAACACCAGTCAGGCATCCGTAACATGGACTCCAAGACCTTCCTGATGAGCAGTGCGAAATACATTAGGAATAAAAGGACCTTTCATGTCTAATCCCTGGAGATCAAAACCCACATTATCCTTGGATGCTATCAGCAGCCTTTTCCTTTACGTCTGCTGTTAAGTGAATTAGGATGTTTTACGTTAATAACTGAAATACCCTGATGGCTATAATCTCTTCTATTGGAAGGACTCTGAGCAAACTCCTCCATGGCACATGGTCAGTATAGCACAAATTTGGAATTAAGTGATGGTTGAACGTGGCATTTTCTTTTCGTAACTCGGCATTTCCCTACAACATTCGTATAGTAGTAACAATAGTAACTATTTTCTAGGTCATTTGTGTCAGGTAATTTTTTTGTCATGTCTATTAAGGCATCATTTCATACAGTGAAATTCACCCCATTACATATGCAGTTCTATGAGTGTTGGAAAAACTATTCAATCATGTAACCACCATCACAATGAAGATGTGGAATATTTCCATCAGCCCAAGTTTTCCTCATGCCTCTTTTTTGTAATCAATTACCTTTTCCCATCCCCTCTCTACCACTGATGTGCTTTCTGTCCCTATAGTTTTGCCTTTTCCAGTATATATAGTGCATATATATAATAGAATATATAATATATATAAATATATTTGATTTTTTGATAATGCTTTTGAGAGTCACTCATGTTGTTACAAGCATCAATAGCTCTTCCTTTTTTATTGCTAAGTAGAATTCCATTGTATGACTATACTGTAATTTGTTTATCCCTTTATATCTTTTTAAAATATTTTTTAATTTTTCAATTAAGTTGACATACAATATTATATCAGTTTCAGGTGTACAACATAATGATTAGACATTTATGTAACTGATGAAGTGATCGCCCTGATAAATCTAGTACCCACCTGATTTACACCACACACAGTTATTTTAACCAAGATTATTCTAGGTAGCAAAGTTACCATTTAAAACTGAAGGACAGATGTAGAGCTTCCTAAATAAGGAAAAGCTACAGGAGCTCATTACTACCAAGCCAGTATTACAAGAAATATTAAAGGTGGACTTCTTTAAGAATAAGAAAATAAAAGATAATAACATGGTCAGGGCCCCAGGGAGAAGTGGGTGGAGTCTGGGTGGAGATGAGCAAAGGGCAGGGGGGTGTGGATAGGGGACATCTCTAATAATAAAAATAATATAAATGAATAAAGGAAAAAAGGCAATAACTACGCATCTAGCAACAATTGCTTTAAATGTAAATGGACAAAATGCTCCAGTTGAAAAACATAGGGTGGCTGAATGGATAGCAAAACAAGACTTTTACACGTGCTGTCTCCAGGAGACTCACTTCAAATCGAAAGACACACACAAACTAACAATAAAGGAATAGAAAAAGATATTTCATGAAAATGGAAACAGGAAAAAAATTAAAAAGCGGGAGCAGTAATACTTATACCAGACAAAATACACTTTTAAACAAAGACTATCACAAGAAACAAAGAAGTGCCCAGCAATTCCACTTCTGGATATTTATCTGAAGAAACACAAAACACTAATTCAAAAAGACATATGCACTCATATATTCATTGCAGCATTACTTACAATAGCCAAGATAGGGATGCAACCTAAGTGTTGATCAACTCATTCAAAAAAAAAAATATATATATATATATATATAATTTATTTAAGGAGAGTAAATTTAGACATTTTGGATGTAGCTATATTAAATGGTAACAGCCATTGGCAGGTTTTGAATCATTTTCTCTGCATTATAAGAAGAGATTATAGCAAGTACGTTGGTTTTAAAAACTAAAAATTGGCAATAACAGTATGGTGATTGCCAGAGGGAAAGGGGTTAGGGGGAGGTTAGAAAAGGGTAAAGGAAGGATGAATGGTGATGGAAGGATGCTTGATTCTGGATGAATACACAATACAATATACAGATGATGTACTCTAGAATTGTACACATGAAACCTATATAATTTTATTAATAAGTGTCACCCCAATAAATTCAATAAAAATTAAATAAATAAAATGCACTCTTTCACCATTATATATTTTTTAGATTGAAAATGTAAGAATTTGGATGTGATCCTTAAGGGCATTATTTAAAATTTTATTGTATAAAGATTTCATGTCACAGTTTATAAATCAGAATTACAAAGTATATAGGTCAATAAGAAATAATTAATTTGGAACATGTACAAAATCTGATTATGCTATTTTATTATGCCATTCTATAATAACTGACAAATGTATGAAAACCTATGACCTTGGGATTTATGCCAACAGGTCAATAGATAAACAACCTTTACCTTAGAGTTGACGCATACAGTGTTGCTGGTTGCTTATTATTCTACTGCTGTTTTGATATGAAATTCAACTAAGGCATGATTCTAAAGCTTCGGCGCAGCTTAAAAAAATCCAGCAGTGTATTTTCTACTCTGTTAGCATTTGTATTCAAAAACTACATATATGTATCTAATTAGAATTTAATATGCCTTTTACCCAACAGGGAATGCTGTTCTCTGTAAAGCATTTATCCTTGCCCTACTTATAATGTCACTCTCAGGATCTTTATCCTGCAGGTGTTTTTGTATAGATACAGTTATACGTTGCTTTTTACATTTTTACAATTATGCAGTTTTCTTTCCATGAATATGGAGAAAATGCTTTCTGAAATATTAGAAATATGAAAGCTATTGTTTCTATAGAAATAGGAATACTCCACATGAGCAATAGATTGGAAAATGAGGCACATTCAACCCAAATCCGAGTCTTTGTTGTTCACACTAAATGAAGGGTAATTTTACAAAAATAAGGCCAAGAAAAATGAAATGTGGGGTTTCATAGTTCATCAGAAGCCATCCATTCTATACTGCCAGTAATTCAGCATTATATAGTCTCAAACAACACTCTACACTGCGGGGTAGTGGTGTGTGTGTGTGTGTGTGTGTGTGTGTGTGTGTGTGTGCATTACTATGGTTTGTCAAGGCAATGTGTCCTTACAAATTTGAGAGGGACAGAGAATGCCACTGAAATTTGTCATTGATGTCATTTTACAAAGAAAAAGGGCACTCCAGGCATTAGGTGAATTAATCTTTGTGTTCTGTCCGGGCTTACCTTACTCTCCCTAAGCTCCCACTTGCCTCTCACCTTCACTTTGTCTCCAGATTTCCTTTCCTTCTTTTCTTTTCCCCCTTTCTTTAGCTAACCTTTATTTTCTCTATTATAAAGGGCTCCTTGTATTATTATTGCTTTTTAAAGTTTATCTCCAAAATAATCATCATTTATTAAGTGGTTTATTACTCAAGGATGTGCATACCTGTCGATCGAGACCCTTACTTGGCCTGAGAAAACACGTGTTGCCATCTCAAGTTCATGTCCTCGTCAGCACACAACTTTGACCCTTAGCATTGATGCCAGCAATGAAAAGCCACTTGCAGTGCACTCACCCCCTTGTGAAACGTCTGACAGGATCTGAACTCATGGGGTGTCGCCCACTGGGAGATGAGATCACATCCATGAACGTACACATGCTAACATGCATGTGTGTAGATGCGCAGCAGGCGGGGAAGGCTTGAGCACAACCCGAGGGGAAGCAGAAAGGAGCTGCAGCTGTGAGCCGGGAGATAATTATAGAACACAAACCAAACATGAGCCTTAGGAAGGGAAGGGCGCAGTTTTTATTTGAAACCGAAGAGGAGGACTGAACCAATAGAGAGAGGGGAACCTGTGAGGTACATGGAAAGGGATTGAAAGAAGTGGTGTTGGTGGCATCTGTTTCTTGGTGAAACAGTGAGAAGTCAAAAGTGGGACTCGGTCTTAAGAAGAACAGGGAAAGATTCATCTGACTCAAGTGCATACTGTGTCAGGGTTCTGCAGAGAAGCAGAATCAATAGGATGTGCATATATATCGAGAGAGATTTATTTTAAGGAATTGGCTCACATGATTAGGGAAGCTGCCCAAATCTGCAGGGTGGGCTGTCGGCTGGAGACCGAGGAAGAGCTGATGTGGCAGCTCATGTCCGAAGGCTGTCTGTTGGCAAAATTCCTCCTTGCCCCAGGAGGTCAGCCGTTGTTCTATTAAGGCCTTCAACCAATTCAGTGAAGCCCACCCACATTATGGAGGGCTTTACTCAAAGTCCACCAATTTACATTTAAGTCACATCCACAAGAAGCACTTCACAGAGATACCCAGAATAACTTTTGACCTGATATCTGCCCACCAGGGCTCAGCCAATTTGACACCTAAAATTAATGTATGTCCCCTTCACTGCCTAACTCCAAGTTCTTCAAGAATTAGTTCTCCTATCTTCTCTTTAGGAAGCCTTCCCATAAGCCCTTCCTAAGGTGGGAGTTTGCTTCCCTGAACTAAATTCCCAGGCTGTCCCTCTCTAAGGCCTTCCACTAGAATCTAAATTCTGGGGTGAGGGGTGGTCACATCTGTATCTTCAGCACCCAAATTGTCACCAGCTATAGCATAGGCACTCAACAAAAAGTTGATGAATGAATGAGGGAATGAATTGCATGTAATTTATGTCTCGGTTTTATGACATTGTGAACTCCTTGAAATCAGGGACAGAGTCTTAATTACTTTTTTATACTCAATATCTAGCTCAAATTAAGAGCTCCATAAATGCTTACTAAAGGAATAAATGGATAAGTGACTTGCTATATGCTTACTGTGTATTTTTTCTTAACCCCGATTACTTCAATTTTATTCCAAATATTTAAAAAAACATTCTGAAGAATATGCACAGACTTGCATTACTGTATGTGTGGAGAAATTATACTAACAACTAGGATTGGAAGTCAGAAAATGCTGGTGGTAGGAATCAGACGTGCACAGTTTTTAAAGTCCTGCAGGTGATCCCAGTGTTTGGGGATCCCTGAACTCAGGATAGTCAAAGTGAGTCATCTGGGATATATTCCTAGAAGTGGGATCACTGGGTCAAATTGGAGTTCCATTTTTAGTTTTTTGAGGAAACTCCATATTGTTCTCCACAGTGGCTGCACCAGTCTGCATTCCCACCAGCAGTGCACGAGGGTTCCTTTTTCTCCGCATTTTCGCCAGCACTTGTCATTTGTTGATTTGTTGATGATAGCCATTCTGGCAGGTGTGAGATGGTACTGCTTAGGCATTTTGATTTGCATCTCTGCAAATGATTAGTGACTTTGAGCATGTTTTCATATGTCTCTTGGCCTTCCTTATGTCCTCTTTCGAAAAGTATCTATTTAGGTCCATTGCCCATTTTTTGATTGGGTTGTTTATCTTCCTTTTGTTAAGTTGTATGAGTTCCCTGTAAATGTTGGAGATTAAACCCTTATTGGTGATAACATTGGCAAATATGTTCTCCCATGCAGTGACTTTCTTGTTGTTTTGTTGATGCTTTCTTTTGCTGTGCAGAAGCTTTTTATTTTGATGTAGTCCCATTTGTTTATTTTCTCTTTAGTTTCCATTGTCCTAGGAGCTGTATTGTTGAAGATACTGCTTCGGCATATGTCTGAGATTTTGCTGCCTGTGGATTCCTCTAATATTTTTATGGTTTCCTGTCTTATGTTTAAGTCCTTTATCCATTTTGAGTTTATTTTTGTGTATGGCATACCAAGAAACTAGAAACACCAATCAGAAAGGATATATGCACCCCTATGTTCATAGCAGCATAATTTACTATAGCTAAGATTTGGAAACAGCCTAAGTGCCCATCAGCAGATGAGTGGATTAAAAAACTGTGGTACATCTACACAATAGAATACTATGCTGCAGTGAAAAAGAAGGAATTCTTACCATTTGCAACAGCATGGATGGAACTGGAGAGCATTATGCTAAGCAAAATAAGCCAGTCAGAGAAAGATAAATATCACATGATCTCACTCATTTGTGGAATATAATGAACAACATAAACTGATGAACAAAAACAGATCCAGAGACAGAGAAGCATAGATCAGACCATCAAACCTCAGAGGGAAGGTAGGGGAGGGTGGGGTAAGGGGGAGAGATCAACCAAAGGACTTGTATGCATACACGTAAGCCTAACCAATGGACACAGACACCAGGGGAGGTGAGGGCATGAGTGTGTGTGCGTGGGGGGCAATGGAGGGATAAGGACACATATGTCATACCTTAATCAATAAAGAAAAAAATAAATAAATGTAAAAAAATAAAGTGAGTCATCTGAGGATACCAAGCTGATAGCTGTCCAGCACACAGTGGTTCTTAACCTCAATTATACTGTGGAGGCACCCAAATCTACTCCCCATTTCAGATCTATCAGCCTGGGCAATGTGGCTCAGTAAGTTGAGTGTCGACCCGTTTACCAGGAGGTTGCTGGTTCCATTTTGGGTCAGGGCACATGCCCGGGTTTCGGGCTCACACCCCAGTTGAGGGCATGCAGGAGGCAGCCGATCAGTGATTCTCTCTCCTCATTGGTGTTTCTGTTTCTCCTTCTTCTCTCCCTAAAAATCAATAAAAACATTTTTTTAAAAGCTCTGTTATATAAGAATCTCCAGGGAAGAGGCCCAGACATCAGTATGCCATTTTAAATCCCATGAGTGTTTCTAAGGTGCAGCCAGGACTGAAATCCACTACGATACGCATCTTGGATCCCCCTTCATTGTGCCAGCCTCACACCGTGGACTCTCAGGTGCTCTCATTCAGGAAGAGGCCTGACTGGATGGGTCTATGAGTGGTCCACCCAACACTCAGCAAAGGGAGCTGGAATGTTCACACATCTGCCAGGTAATTTGAGGCGCTCTTTACGCACTTAATAGGTGCCCACTTTGATGTTAGTGAGAGTTCTATCTACTTTGAGGTAATAGAATGGATTCACCATCCCTAGTCTCTGACTCTCCACAAAGGGTTCTGCTCAGTGCCACTCCGCCTTTATGGATTTTATAACACAGCTGATGCCTTTGTACATCCTCTCCTGTTCCGGAATTAGGTAATACTCACACACACACACACACACACACACACACACACACACACACCACAGGTGAAACAGGGTGTGGTCGAGGTCATGAAGCAAGTGTTAAGTTTAGCATCAGATGGTCTTCTATTAATTTGGGGAAAACAGAACCCGTTTTTCTTTGTAATATAAAAATTTGCAACAAATGACCATGGTCACTGACTTCCTGTAATATAAAATGCATTTGTGCTTGAAGTCCTTGAAATCAGATCAAAATTCAGTCAGGTGTTTTGATGCATCAGTTCAATCTCAACCCCAGTAAGAAAGATTAAAGGGAAAACTACAAAAATAGGTAGTATAGAGTAGAAGTTCTCTACCCTGGCTGCCCATTAGAATCCAGGAGGACTTTTTAAACAAACCAATGCTCCCAACTCACCCCCCAGCGATTGATTAGATTGATTCAGTTGGGCCCATTTTGGGCCCAGTCATTGTTATATTAAAAGCTCCCTTAGTAATTCAAATCTGTTGTTTTTCTTACCTTCCCCAGGCCTTCCACTGTTGTAAAAGATAGATATTAAATGAGAGAATATTCTGATTCACATATTTACTGTCAGTGATTGTAATGATGTTGATGGTAATGATGATAGTACCTCTAATTGAACTTGCTGTGTGCCAAGCAACTTTCTAAGTTGTTTTTACATATTTAGTACTCACAACAGCTACTTAATGAGAGCAATATTATCCTCATCTTCGTGGGGGTGAGAAACAGGGATATGTAACAGGGAGGTGATGTAACTCAGGGCAGGAGGTGGCAGAGTTAGAATGTAAACCCAAAGATGGGCTCCAGGGCCCCACACTCTTACAGCTTCAAGTGAGACTGGAATAAACAGGAGATCAGATAAACCAGGCATGTCCTCCTTGCTCTCCCACAAGGCTCCCTCTGCCCCTTCTTGTTGCTGCAGAGTCTCACCTTGGGACAGGCCCACCAATCCCACCTGGAGGTGATCTGGCCCAGGAGACGACTCCTCTCCCACACACATAGGGTTTGCCTTGCAGTGGAATAGCGCCAGGTCTTCAAGGTTCAAGGAAGCCTCTTTATGTCTCAATACAATGGAAAGAATTTAAGGCTTTGGAATCAGACAGACACAAAATCAAATTATGTACCTTTTTTTATGAATCCCAGCGACCGGAGCAATCCATTACATGGAAATAATGATTCCTAAATCATAGGGTGTTTAAGGATTAAGTGGAATAAAGTATTTAAAGGTTCTTTGCACAAAGTAGGCCTTCTGCACAGGGGCTGGCTTCCCTCTTACTCTGCCCCCATTCCACAGACACATAGCTTTGCACCCAGCAGCTCTTAGTCAGCTTCTCCGTCTCTGCTTGGTTCTTTTCACCTCTGTCTGAAAAGGGTTGTGGGTGGCAGCCAGAGTGTGCATGAAAAAGGCCTGCCAAATAGAGAGTTACCTATGGAACTTGAGGACCCTAAAAATATTAGGAACAAAATGTCTCTTAAACCTGTTACCTAAGAAAAAAGTGTGGGTGGTCTTTCTCTGCTACTAGTGGGAGTGGGGTTCTTGGGGTGCCACCGGAATAAGCATTTCCAGAGGCCCCCAGAGGATGAGATAAGCTTTATCTTTGTGAATTACATTCTCGGGTCTCCAAAGTCCCCTTTTCCCTTAGTCCAGCCATAGAAGTGTAGCTGGGGTGTCCTCAGAGCTTGAAGCAAAGCCAGCATCCAGAGTTTTCCTTGTGTCTGATGCTGGACGGTCCAGGTCAGCACAGGCCGGTTACAGTCCATTAGTCCGTTGTGTGTGGGGTCCACATGGCGTGGTGCATGTGGGCGAATACAGGAGGGTGCGCCCCAAGCAGTGAGCCTCCCAAGAGCGTCAAAGGAACCAAGAGAGTGGACTCCTTTGTTTAGGGGATTAAATACCCCAAATTTCACACCCTTGCAGTAGTCACGCCCATTCTGGCCAATAACCTGTTCCCGGGTGTGACTGACAGACCTTCCCATGGTCACCCCAACTTGACTCGGAGACATGCGTGTATTCTCCTCCCTGCCCGGGCCCTTCCCCCAGCGATCTGCTCCGCGGGAATAGACTGAGGGCTCCCTGGGGAGTGTGAGGCTTTAGCTTCCTGGGGAAGCTGCCCAATGACATGCCTATAATATTTGGTCTTCCCTTTGCTCCTTTCTTGTTAATAATAACTAGTAAATTACAACAGTATCACTTCCACTACCAACTGATCCAAATGCCTAAAATCCCTCTCGTGGGATGTCTCTTAAAGAACTGGTAGAAGATGCCCTAGCTGGTTTGGCTCAGTGGATAGAGCATTGGCCTGCGAACTGAAAGGTCCCAGATTTAATTCCGGTCAGGGGCACATGCTCGGGTTGTGGGCTCGATCCCCAGTGGGGGACTTGCAGGAGGCAGCCAATCTATGATTCTCTCTCTTCGTGGATGTTTCTCTCTCTCTCTCCCTCTTCCTTCCTCTCTGAAATCAATAAAAATATATTTTAAAAAAAGAACTGTTAGAAGAGATTACATTTGTCTAAATAAGGTGTCTGTCACTTTATTTTGTTTGCACATGGCTACATATGGGCATCCTGACACACACATGTCATTATTGTTAATATGCAAAATGAGAGCAGGTGAAGGGCTGGGGAAAGGAGCAAAGTCCGTTTTTAATAAAATAAAATTTTGCTTGAGCTCATTTCAACTATAAGCTATAGGGAAAAAAATTGACAAACCAAAATAGCCTTTAAAAGTTCAAATGTGTATAGTTGCTATATTTTTCATGAAAAAGGCATTATTTTTTCTTCTATTTTTCATTTTATTTTTAAAGTACAATTTCCTTTCAATACTATTTTGTATTAGTTTTAATGTGTACAGCATAATGGGTAGACAAGCAAATGCTTGCAAAGTTATTTCTCTGATATTTCAAGTACCCAACTGGCACCAAACATAGTTTTTACAAATTACTGACTATATTGCTTATACCAGTGATGGCGAACCTATGACACGCGTGTCAGAGGTGACACGCGAACTCATTTTTTTGGTTGCTTTTTCTTTGTTAAATGGCATTTAAATATATAAAATAAATATCAAAAATATAAGTCTTTGTTTTACTATGGTTGCAAAGATCAAAAAATTTCTATATGTGACACGGCACCAGAGTTAAGTTAGGGTTTTTCAAAATGCTGACACGCCGAGCTCAAAAGGTTCGCCATCACTGGCCTATACTGTACATCCCTGTGACTATTTTTGTAACTACCAATTTGTACCTCTTAATCCTTTCACCATTTTCACCCATTCCTAACCCCCACTTCCCTATGGCAACCATCAGTCTGTTCTTTGCAACAGTTTCTACTTTACATATTCATTTATTTTGTTCTTTAGATTCCACCTATAAGTGAAATAATGAGTCGTTTATCTTTGTCTGACTTACTTCACGTAGCATAATGCCTTCTAGGTCCATCTGTGCTGTTGCAAATGATAAGATTTCATTCTTTTTTATGGCCGAGTAATATTCCATTGTGTAAATGTGCCACTACTTTTTATTCACTTGGGTTGCCTCCATATCTTGGCTGTTTAAATAATTCTGCATGGAACATAGGGGTGCATATATCCTTTCAAATTACTGTTTTGGGTTTCTTTGAATATTTACCCAGAAGTTGAATTACTGGGTCCTTCTTTGTCTCTTGTTACAGCCTTTGTTTTAAAGTCTGTTTTTTTTCTGGTATAAGTATGTTTTGAGTCCCTTTTATGTCTGTTTTCTAATGTTGTTTATGTGTAGTTTTTCTACTTTTTCTTAGGCAGTGCCTATTTTAATTACTTTTCAACACCTACTACTTGGATTTATTAATTTTCCTTAGAAAAAGTGCTACCCCGTCCAAACCCTCATTTTTGCATAAATAGTGTCTTAGTCCACTCAGGCTGTTATAACAGAAAACCATAGACTGGGTGGCTTATAAACAACAGAATTTACTTTCCACAGCTCTGTAAGCTGGGAAGTCAAAGATCAAGGCACCCACACTTGGTGTCTGGGAAGAGCCCCTTCCTGGTTCTTAGGTGTCTTTTTGCTGTGTTCTCACGTGGCGGAAGGGACAGAGGAGCTCCGTGGCATCTCTTTTATAAGGGCACTAATCCCCCTCATTAGGGCTCCACCCTCCTGACCTAATCACCTCCAAAAGGCCCCACCTCCAAATACCATCACATTGGGGACCTGGTTTAAACCTGAATTTGGGGGAACACAAATATTCAGTCTATAACAAATAGTATAGGCTTTTAATAAATAAATGCTATGCAGTAAGCAAAAATGATTCATCTGCAAAGCCATCACCCTGAGAATACCCCCTAGGCCAGTCTCTGAAGGACCGCAGGGAGGAAGACCACAATGGCCATTGCTTGTCAAAGACCAGTTTCTTCATACACGGGGATGCCTCCCAGACCAGCTGAGATGTGAGTTGAAACGCCTTTTCACCCCTACAAGGAGCCTGCTGCTCATGTTTGCCATCCACAGAACTGTGCTAATACAGTCTATTTCTGGAGAATGGAGCAGAGATTGACTGCTTGTTCATGATAAATCAAGGGTACTTGCTTTGCCTGTTGCATGCCCAGTTTTTTTGTTTTGTTTTGTTTTTGTTTTTAGAAGCAAGCCTTGGGAGTTATTTTTCGATCAAATTCTAACTCTCATGTTAGACCTTATAAAAGAGAAAAGTAAAATTTATTCATGATAAACACTGAGTTCTAGCCATCATAAATCTTATCAATTGCCTTGTGAAGTTTAGCAAGAAAAAAATTTTTTTAATTCACATTGTGCTCATTCAACCTTAGATTTAGACTAATGCTACTCCTACTGTTGCAAACTGTTCTGGAATTTCCATGGTTGGCACAGAAGAAATATAAGGGAAGATAAAGTTGGGAACCTAAGGAGATACTTAATTGATGAATATTGCTCTATAAAGAAATTGCCAGTACTCTGGCCGGTGCTCCTCAGTGGTTAGAGCTCGGCCTGTGCACCAAAGGGTCTTGAGTTCCATTCCTTCCTCCTTCCCTCCCTTCACTCTCTCTGAAAAGCAATGGGAAAAATATCCTCAGGTCAGGATTAACAAAACAGGGAAAAAAGGAAATGACCAATAACTATTCAATAAAGGAAATAGTTTTATGTTACTAGTTAATATGAAATGTTAGAAAGACATTTCCTTTTTTCTTTATTTTTCTTGGAAGCCAGCCAGATTAACCAAAGTGATCTTACTAATACCGAACTCTCCGTGCTGGTATTTAGAGTGAGTCACTCCCACAGACACAAAGTGCACAGTGAGCTTTTGGGACAGGGCTTCAGGGAAGGTGCTTGGTACCCGATACACCCTCCATATAATCTTTTGGTTAATGGCTTGAAAGGAGATATAATTTCTCCTGAAAAAAATTCATTAAGAAAAACGCAAGATATATTTATCTAAAATGTGAGCCAACATATAACCATTCTCCATAGGGTAAAATGTATACTTTTGAACAAACAATTCTTCAGTTTCAACAGATATTTCTTAGTGTTGGTTCTGTGGTCATGTTCACCCAAAATTCAACATGAGCGCATAGTGTGGCTGAACGTGAACTAGAGCAGCGGTCGCCAACCGGTGGTCTGTGAGGTCTGAAAGGTTGGCGACCGCTGAACTAGAGGGCCTGCTGCCAGGTCTGTCCGTGTGCTTGGTTCACATGTGTTTTGACACCTTCGTTAGCCTTAGGGAGAAGTGTTTGAAAGAGGCCAGAAGCTCAGGGACAGGCATGCATGCTCTCTGGGTAAGTGTGTCTTCCTACTTATTTCTGAAGTCACTTGGATGCCCTTATCTATCAGCATTTCATCTGGCCTGAAATTTCCCTAAAATAATCGCCTTTGGGAATAGGAATGAAGTTTCTTCTCTTCCTTTATTTAATCACTTTTAAGGACATCTAGTAACAGGTTAAGGAGTGAGCAAGCTGGTAAAAAGCAATTCTGTAGGAGATAGCAAAATATCACTGAATTTCAACAATAAAGATTAAATTTATATGTATACAGATATTTATATCTATACCTGTATAGATATAGATATCTATATCTCTACCTATATCTACATAGAGAGATGAGAGAGAGAGGAGAGAGAGAGAGAGAGAGAGAGAGAGAGAGAGATATCACTGCAATAGCACTGGGCGGGTGGCTCATCTCATATATCAAAACATTGCAGGTTCAATCCTCCTCAGTCAGGTCGCGTATGAGAGCTAACTGATAAAAGTTTCTCTCTTGCAACAGTGTTTACCTCTCTCTCCCTTTCCCCCTCTCTCTCTAAAAATCAGTAAGCACACCTTTGGGTGAGTATTAAGAAAACTGTATCACTGAAGTAACTTAGTAATGTGATGCCAGTTAATCATGTTTTCACTCATGATGCCCTAGACAGTGATGGTGAACCTATGACACGCATGTCAGAGGTGACACGCGAACTCATTTTTTTGGGTTGATTTTTCTTTGTTAAATGGCATTTAAATATATAAAATAAATATCAAAAATATAAGTCTTTGTTTTACTATGGTTGCATATATCAAAAAATTTCTATATGTGACACGGCACCAGAGTTAAGTTAGGGTTTTTCAAAATGCTGACACGCCGAGCTCAAAAGGTTCGCCATCACTGCCCTAGAATGACTCTTGTTCTGCATGTGGTGAAAGACCACCTAGAACAGAAATGTAAAACCAACCACAAACAAACAAAGGGAAAGCTCTCTCTTTAGAGTCAACCTTTCACTGTCACATAGTTTCTCGATGTCTGTGCAAGTGGCAGGAGCAGCTGCAGCCCGGGCCGAGCCTGCCAGCTGACAGTTGGCCGGAGGTGGCAGCCACCAGCTGAGATTTGGAGGCTGCATTGGGGTTGGGGTCCATTTGATTGCTGCAATGATCCATCTTTAATTAGGCCTTTCAAGAAGTTGTCTAGTTTAGAAAACTGCTTGTAATAAATTTACTCTTTGATCACGAAGAGGTACATTATTTTTAGCAGAAGATCATTTTTACCTCAGTGACATTAAATAAATATGGAACAGACACGTTTATTTAGTGATTTAAAGGAATTCCTCATTTTTAATCCTTGTCAGATCCTATTTGATGAAATGTACTTTTTCTCAATTCCACTCATTTTCTCTTTTTTACAGATGTGTGTGTGCCTACAACACACACACACACACACACACACACACACACACACACTTTTCCCCCAGTCCTCACTAAGTGTTGCAAGACAATTCTTGAAAAAAAAAGGGGGGGTTGACAGGGAGGTAGCAGTGTCTGCACCCTCTCCTCCTGTTGTCTGCTGTCTGCAGTGCACCCCTAGGACCATTGAAACCGGGGTTCTCCCGATGCCTGTAAACAAGGCTTCCTCTCACAGAACAGCCACGGTTGCTCCATGCTCCAGAAGCCTGCCAAGCAGGCAGCGTGACTTCCTCCTCTAATGGGCCCCCACTCACTCACCAATAAGGACATTCAACTTTCAACTAAAGATGTACCATTTCACTCGTTTCTGTCTCACTGCATCCCTAGCCATTCTGGGGGAAATTGTCTGTGAATATTAACATTTCAATGCTGTGAGGCAACAAAAATATCTGTAATGCCCCAAAACATGCTCCATCGTCCCCTAAGTCAAGACAAAATCCAGGAAACTTACTTCGTATTGTGTGTGCCTGGGGAGTTTTTCAGGCTGAGCAACAGAACCAAACTGGAGCTGCCTCGCGTCCTGCGTCCAGGAATGCTAGGCAGAGAACATTCTTTTTCAGAAGGCCAAGTTTGGAAGTCGCCTGGTCTCTGGCAGGGAGGCGGGGGAGGAGATGGCGAGGGAGGGGGAGCCAGCACAGCGAGTCCCCCAGCTGCCGGATCTTCAGTTTCCCAGTGTTTCCTAATAGCCGTCAATGAAAGCGTCTCCTCTTACCAGGCCGGGCAGGTAGACAGACAGCTGAGTCCATCAGCCGGGATGCCACAGGAAGCGCGGTCACAGGGAGGAGGGGCTGCAGGGCGGGGGCCGAGAGCCTGCCATTGGTGAGCTCGCCCCAGTCATCTGCCAGTGGGACTTGGATGGAATGTGAAACCAAATCATTTTCAAGTTAAAGATAGACACAGTGTGCGCCCGGCTCGGAGGCTGCGCGGGGAGCTCCCATCTCTCCCTGAAGGTGGGAGACTTCTGGGAGGGTCTCCGTTGCAAGTAACAGTTTGGTTCAAGTTTACTTTTGAAGCGAAGGTGCTGAGAATTCATCTCTTGCTGGACGTCCTGGAATCAAAAGGATTTAAGAGATCCCGCGGTCCCGGCCCGGGGTAAGTAGGAAGGACTGGTGTTAAGGAGCGCCTCTTCTCTGGGAAGGTGAATGTTGAAGTTTTCTTCTTATTTGTGTGAATGAAAAAGTGGTGGTGAAGATTTCCTAGCATAGGAACTTTCTTACCTCCCCTGAGAGAGCAGGCATTTGACGTTTGGCGCGGAGGGGACTGGGGCTGAGTTTTGAAAGTTGCCTTGCACGCCTGGAACTTCACGCTGCGATACCCTCACTTTTCCCTCCGCCGGCGCCCCCTGAGTCACCTGCTCTTCCTAAGTTAGTGTCAGTAGTCCGAGCTCACCACGCCGACTGTTACCGTGTCCACGCCGCCACTGTCTTACTGTTGTGAGATGGAGTTTTCCCCTTGCAGGGCACCATGTATGGCACTTCCTAATTAAAAAAGAAAAGTAAAGAAGGGGAAAGCGTGGTTGAAGGTGCATAAGGAGCCTTCAGATGATGTTCTGTTTTTCCCAAAAACAAACGAGAGAAAATAGGCATTTTTCCATGGAAGAGAACAATTCATTAGTGGGAGTTATTTTTCGGTGTCGCCTCATTAATTCCCAGTGGATCCTCCTCCTCTCTCCATCCCCCCTTCCCCGCCCCCCCCCTCCAGAGTTGGCCTTTGCTGAGTGCAGGGAGGCCTCCTGGGTGCACAGGCTGGGAAATGGAGGGGGAAGAGCTGTCTAGTGGGCTATTGCCACACTGTGTTTTAAGGATTTCAGAACTTTTTTCTTGGGAAAAAAAAAAGAATGACAAACTTCAGTTTCCCTTTATGTTTTGACCATGTATAGGTTGGGTCTCTTGTTTTGTCAAGTGGCCTCTCAGCTGGGCTCTTGAGACAGCGTTCCCAAAGGTGCTCGGCGTCCTGTCAGGGCAATGCTGACCATGAGCCAGGGGCGTGGTGTGGGCTGGAGGCGCTCCTTTCTGTGGGGAAAAGAACCTGCTGGCCTTCTCCTTGCAGAGTGTGGGGCTGACAGGTCATTCAGTGCCACCCGCTGGGTTTTGTTCTGCCCAATACACTGGGTTCTAATGAACTGAGTTGGTTAAACTATTCAAACAATGAATGACTTCATGTGGATGTCTCACTCAACTTTGATAGGAATAACTAATACACTGTTCTGCTTCTAAAATGAAAAGTGAGCCTTATATTGATAGGGTCACTGGATTTTACAACTGAATAATCAAGCCAGACCAGACAGGATGTAAAGTTGTCAGAGCTCGGTTTGGGTGCCCTCTCCGTCCTTCCTTCCCTCTACCTCTCTCCCCCTCTCCCACCGCCTCCTCCCTCCCAACCCCTAATGAATATCACTGCTAAACACCCGCCTTGTCTGGCAGCAAAGACCTACCTTCAAGGGAGAATCATGGGACAGTAGAGTGTTCTACTAGTAAAGTCAGTGCACTAGTCCATCAGGAATATTTGCATTTCAATATAAATACCTAACCTCAAATCACAGTGAACCTTTCCCAATACTTAAAGTGAACTCATTAGGTTGTAAAAGTTGAAGTTAATGTTCATGTCTATGCAAATGGATGGTCTCTTTGAAAATTGTCCCTGGCAACATTGAACATCGGTTCTTCTTGCTTTATCCACGTGTGTCCTGAACTGTTGACAATAGTGGAAACCTGTTAGTTTTCACCACGTGTGTGCTCACAACACACACAAGTACACACCCAAACACTTAAATGTAGACTTACCTTTTCCTTAACTGATATATTTCTGATTGAAATATAAATATAATTAGAATAGGCTTAATTAGGATAGGCTTAAACCCGAATATAGGGTTTTATTTTATTTTCAGTGTGTCAAAAGAAAAGGAAGACAAGTATAAAAGTTTTTAAATTCTAAAAATGTAAGCATTTTAAACTATGTGGCCAAATACTGTTGACAGGAAAATGGGGCAAATGAATATTTCTCTGCAACTATTACGTCACTCATAGTTTCTAGTTCCCTGTTGAAATTTTCAAGCTGGGATTTTATTTCTTTGGATATAGTTTTGTAATATATGTCTGCTAATTCCAATATCTCAAGTGTTACTGGGTTATTATTGTTCTTGTCAGTTCTCACTTATGGTGTCTTATTTTCTTGATTGCTTGGATATTCTTGATCATCTGCTGGAAACACATTTAAAAAAAGATTTTTACAAATAAGTTGAGACCTAGTGGTGATGACATTTTCCTCCAGAGAAGACTTGCTGTGCTGCTGCCAGGCACCTGAGGGCAGTGTCAGGCCAGAGCCATGTTAGTCCAAGTGCTGCCCCTAAGGTTCCTCAGTTACTCCTGTGCGGGAAGTGGGGCTGCAGATCTGAGTGATGACTGGCTTATTTGGGGTTCCCTCTTCCCTGAAGGAAGATATGGCCTTAAAGTTGGGTTTGTTTACTCAAGTGCTCACCTGCAGACCCGGCCGGACTGTGGGCTTTGATATCCCTGGGAAACCCATGAGGCTGCCCAGAGTACAGCTGGTTTCTGGGACCTTTTGTTCCTGGTACTCATGTGCCCAAGGGCAAAAGCTTTCAAAGAGGAGCTTCCCTCTCTGAGTTCTGGTCTTTTCAATTTCCCTGTGTGAAGTCTCCACCTTCCTATTGACTCTTTGCTGTTTTCATACTTTAAATATGTTTAGTTACTTCAGTGGGAGTATCAGCCCATATTATTTCATTACTGTTACCAGAAATGGAAATTCACTCTGCTGTTTTTATAATCTTTTTTTTTTTACACTCATTCTAGAGAAGATATCAGGCAGTCTGCTGATATCATTGATGATTTCAGGGAGTTTTTCTGACTAAGTTTAGTTTTTATCTGATCTGTTTAGGCATTTTGGAGAAATTTGCAAATGCATGCCTATTGGAAGATTCATGTTTTCCAACCTTATTTGAGCTGTCAACAATACTTATCAGCCCTTTCATTTGTCCCTAGCTGGCCCCTCTCTGCAGTAATCTCTTTAGTCTCTCTAATCCACCCCACTGCCATCAGTCTCAGCTGTTCACCTTGTCTCCTCCTGCTTTCTCTTGGCCTATATACAGTATCACCACATTTAAGGAATTACCTTAAAGAAATGCTTTTCTTTCCATCCTCTTTGCAGTTGCTCTCTTCAGGTCGTTGCCATCTCACTTGGTGTTACTGTGGTCATCCAGGTGTAAACCTGACTCTCCCCTCTCCCCAACACATCTCCCACACTAGGATTATTTGTGCTAATCTTTACACTTGTTTTAAATGTCACACCTATCTTCTGAAAATCATAGACATGACTGAATTGCTCCCCTACTTAAAAGCTCCAGTGGCTCACCATTCTCTCCAGATAAACCCCTTAGTGTGTCTTAAAGGCCTGCCACAAAGCCGTGACCTGTTTCTCTGGCATCATCTCCACTTCCCTGGTTATCACCAACACTTTGCTGGCACATGATTGCTGCCTCCAGAATATTCTGCACACTGTCATACCTCTGAGCTAGTCTAGCATGTTTTTCTTCCAGAATTCCCATTTTTCATCTTCTTTGTGGGAAAATCCTACTTCTTCAAGGTGGATCTCATCAGTCACCTTCACTGTGCGTTCTTTAACTGTATAGCTCACCCCCATTCTGGGAGCCCCTGATGGCAGGAATCCTGTCTTACTCATTTTTGTATTCTCAGTAATTGACATAGAAAGCATCCAAACTGTGCTTAGGGAATGAACAAATGACAACTTGAGAAAGTTTTTCCTCAGCCATTCCTCTTTTACTTTATTCTTTTTCTTTCTAAACATCATGATTCTTTGACTTTAGACTCTTTGCCAAGAATAGCAATCATTAATGGTCCTCTATATCAACCAGAACTAGTTGAAAACATGTTTGGTTATTGCTATTTTCTGAAGGAGGAGGTTATCTATTTCCATTTTTACCAAAGGAGACTGTATAACTCAATTGTGATGGCAAAAGAGATGATAGCCCTGGCCCAGGTGCCGCCGTTGGTTGGGAGTCATCCCTTGCACCTAAGGTTGCCAGTGTGACTCCCAGTCTGGACGCCTGCCCCGTTGTGAGCTCCATCCCCTGTAGGGGTGTGCAGGAAGCAGCCTATCTATGTTTCTATGTTTCTCTCTCCCTCTCTCCTCTCCTCTCCTCTCCTCTCCTCTCTCCCTCTTTCCCCCCTCCCTCTCCTACTCCCTCTCCCTTCCTCTCTCTCTAAAAAACCAATAAAAATTTTTTAAAAAAGATGATAGAAATTTACATATGATAAATTAGCTATATATTTTCAGAGATTCATAGTCAAAAAGAAAGTCATAGAGTTTGGAAAACTGACATGTTTCAACAGATCTGGTCCATAATGCTGAATAGTGTAAGATTGGACTCACTCAAGGAATTAGGCGAGCACAGTGAGCAAGTAAGAGGGGACTTTATTAGAGGGAATGGGGGGATGGAGCCACAACTGGAGGTTAGGACGCAGCCTCCGCTGCCCTTGGGGTTGAATTTTATGCGCCAAAACCGCAAGGGCAGAGACTGGGGGATGTAAGTGTTCTAAGAAGTCTGATTAGATGGAGTTCATTGTCCTTCAACCTCAACCCGAGTAGTGCTGGCCTGTGAGGCTGTGGCTGTAAGTGGCCCTTGTCGTTGGCCTGCTGTCTCACCCTCCTGTGCGGCTACCTCCTGTTGTGCTGGATAGGGTGACCGCAGGCTGGGGTTCCACAAAATGAGTCTGGGAACACTTTCTCCTTCGGGACTTTCTAGTCCGCCTGAGCCAGATGTCCTCTGTTGGCTTGTCAAATAGCACAAGTGAAAAAAGTCAGCGCAACACAACTACATTCAAATGATCCCATTGCCCGCGATCCGAATCTGAATCCTCAGAGCACACTGGGTTGCTTTCGGATCACAGCAAGGTGCTTGACGGAGAGCAGGTGATTGCTTATGTGATATGACATCATGACCTTAATTTTAAAGTTGGCTGAAATTTTTTTCTCAAACTTTTTAAGGCCTTGATGAGCAAGATAATCGCGTTTTGCTATTTTAAGTGAAAAGAAATCCTGCGTTTCCTTTTTAAAAATTGAATTTAGTTGGTGGGAACCAAGCGAAATACAGCTTATTAATTCTAAAGATATTTAACTAATTTTATATTCCTCAGATCACTTACAGGTTTTTCACCCATTTATTGTAAGCCTTTGTATGCCAACTCCAGAGATTTAGAAAAAGAAGAAACTTTGCTTTGGCTTATATTGTTTCCTCATAATAGGGCTCATACACAAAGACAAAAGCCCCAATATGAAAAAGGTAAAAATTTATCTTGACTATAATCAAATCTTCAAAAGCAGTCTTTAGATGAGAACCCAGAATACGCCACAAAATATGAAAATATAATATTGGTCTTTCCTATTTTTCCTCATTGTGAAAAGAAATTAGTACTAGCTCTTGAAAACGGGCTGATTTTAAATTGTAGTTTCCAAGTAGCTAAGCTAATTTGTCTCATTAATTCAACAAATCTGTATCAAGCTCCTGCCTTGTACCTTAACTGTGCTAGACAATGAAATTATTTCTTTATCCCCCTTCACAGTACACTGACACTGGAGTTTGCCTTATTAAAACAATGGACTTAATTTTAAAATGTATTTATATTATTATTTCATTTATATTCGTAATTTATTTGTGCTAATCTCCACACTTGTTTAACACATCACTTTGCCTTGCCTCAATAATTATTGTTATCCTCTCAGCAAGCCAAGCTTTAGAATAGTCTTGGGATTGCTTAATTACTTTAAATCTCATTTTTAGCAGATACTGTTTTCATTATAAAATAGCTTAAAGATCCCTGAACTAATTTAAAAAGTAAGTTAAGTAGAACATGTGTCATTGTCACGTAGGAGAATGAATTGGATCTTAATATAAAATAAAAGTACACTTATTTGCATAAATAAAGCTGGACTTTGCATTCTTGCAAAATACATACAGTGTGAGGATGACTCAGACACCCTGAGTCACGAAGCTTTGTTAAGCTCTGTGTATTTTAAAGAGAGTGATAGAATTATTTTTATTATTTCTTACTTAGTCTCATATTACTTTCTGTACTCCATTCCTATGTAATGTGGTATACCACAACTTTGTGAGTGCTGAAAGAATGAATTCACTGAATTAATCATAGTTCAAGAATATAAATGCCTTAACTAATTTTATTAAGAGATGTAGTTAATTTTGAGCAAAATTTATCTTTTAATGCATATGAACTTCCTGGTCTTAGACTGTTCATTACACATTTGTAGAAACACGCTTACTCATCAAAAGATATTGTTTTTAACACTTCAGATAAGTTGTAGATTCTTTTCTAAGATGCATCCAGTGTTTCCCACTATTTTGCAGAGGAGGCATGTGTTATTTTCTTGTATATATGGTAAAAGTAAGATGCAGACATCGGAAGTATTCCAGATATACTACGTGTGGATTCCTGAGGTGACAAACAACCCCTGAATCTCAGTGGCTTCTAAAAACAAGGTTTCCTTTTCACTCATGCACATTATCCATCCTGGGTCGGCTGGAGGGCCTTCTCTACATTATTGCTTTGCCCTGGAAATAATCCTTATACTCTCATTTCCTCGACCAAAGCTTACAAAGTGGCCACATCTAATTTTATTTGGGTGAGGAATACAATCCTAACACATGCCTGGGAAAGAGAACGGGCTGACATATTTACAACAAATTCAAGTGAATTCCACACTAATGGATGACAGACGCTCCAAACCCCCAGAAGGGCTTCATAGATGTAGACTTCACCTGTCAACAGCAATTGGTCTATACTTGGTAACATGGAGGCAGGCTACCTGCAATCTGATGCCAAGGTCCTTCGCCTGTTAACACCCTTTGACTCTCATTCACGAGACGTTGTTGCTCTCGATATAAGTCTTTTCCATTTCCAGTGTTTGTGACCTTGCTTGTCAGCTTTCCAGTCCTTGGGAATCCTGCCCTTTTGCCTGTCCTCATATTTACCTGCTCACAGTTGGGGAAGGGAAAAGAGCCTTGGGTAGGGAAATCCCTATAGACTGTAGAGAGCAAATGTAAAACATGAACTCCTTCCCATCCCTAGAAACCAATCGTGTGGAGCAGAGAAATGGAAAAAAGGGGAATTGAATGTAATTCTAATCCCGGCCCCACTTTTTCCAGGAGGCAAAGTAAAAGGATGGGGCTTTAAAAAAATGCCACAGAGGAATGGTGATCTATATTAGGAACTAGAAATGCATAGTTTCAAGTATCATTTCCATCACTCTGATAGTCTCTTTTTGCTTTGCATTTAAGTACTAACAAGGTATAACTGGGGAATTCAAACATTAATGAAACACTTAAAAGTTGAAAAATTATTAAGTCAATATTTTAAGGTCTTTTGGGTTTTAATTTAAGTCATCAAATCCAATTTATGCTCTGGGAACAATAATTCTAGGAAATGCTATATGGAAGAGAAAAAGATGAGGATGCTGGATCGGATGAATTTGAGCATCACTGTATACTATATTCCTCGCTTGGAGATTTAGGTGACCATTAGCATTAAGGATTCTTAAAATGTTACACTAAAGAGATGTCCATGAGTCTCTTTAACTATGTGTCTCTCAAGCTATTTTGAATATATATAATTAGAATATATAAACATAATACATTAATATATATGTCAAATATATATATATCCTCTTTTTATACACATTTTAACACACTCAGTAAATTTTGGGTTAAATCACCCCCTTGTTTATTGTACTAATAATTAAAAGTGTGATAATGTCATAGCTCATTTAATACTTTGAGAACATAAAGCTCAGAACTTTAAAGGACCTTAAAAAATATCTTTAGTATTGGGCACTTTGTATTCCCTTGATAAATATCATTGATTTTAATACCAACAGAAATCAAATTGTAAATGGTTAGGGCATTCAATAATATTTGCTCAATTTTATTCAGGCATATGACTTGTGATACAGTCACAGATAAGGAAACTGGCTGTGTTCACCAGAACCCAGAATTCAAAAGGGATTTGTACCTTTGCCCATTTCATTCAAAACTCTAAAACTAGTATTCCATTTTGTAATGTGATTATACATCATTAATTCATTAGACTTCGTTAGCCTTTCTTTATGAAGGCCTTGTGAAGAGAAAATTCATCTTCAACTTAACATCTATTTATTTCTTGATTTTTTTTGTTCAGCTCCTTTAAGGTAAACAGTTTTGAAGCTTAAAAAGGAAAAAGAATATGTTAGATTTCAAAAGATACCCTACTAAAGTTACCACCTATGGGGATTTTTCTGAAAGAAGGGTATTAAACTAACAAGAATAAAATGTTCAGTTTTTTCTTTAGAGTGGGCATTATATTCCACTAAGTGCTGTGACCACTTAAAATGAACCAGTTGTCCCATTAACTCTTATCTATTAGTGATCTATTCAAAGAAAATCCTAGCTATGAGGTTCCGTTACAGGCATCAGGGTGTTTAGGTGTGACAGGGAGCATGTCTACTTTCATCCCCTTGCCCAATCTGGCAATATTATTTCGTTTTTCATTTATCAGTATATTTCATTTTTCCTCCATTTAAAAAGTAAGGCATAACCCAGAATGTCAACCTATGAACCAGGAAGGCACAGTTTGATTCCTGGTCAGGGCACATGCCCTGGTTTTAGGCTCGATCCCCAATGTGGGGCGTGCAGGAGGCAGTGATCAATAATTCTCTCTCATTATTGATGTTTCTATCTCTCCTCTCTCCCTCTCCCTTCCTCTCTGGAATTAATAAAAACATATTTCAAAAAAATAAAATAAAATAATAAAAGCAAGGCATAAACCAATATACTATCTGCAAAAGAAAAGTAGTTGAGAAATATAGCTTCTCTGTGCATCATAGAAAGAGAAATTCAATTGAAGGTGTGGGTAGCACAACTTCTTAGCATAAGTTTTCCCTCTGATTTCTGTCCATGTTTTTCCCTGTGGCCCTAATCACATTCAGAAGCCGCAGGGACTACAGCAGTGCCTCTAAAATGACTGCAGGAGGCTCTGAAGACCCCCCCTCCAGCGCTGCAGGTCGCTCCTTTGGGGTTCTTTGAACAACCACACACCAGGACTCTACCTCTCCCTCCAATCTGCCAAACTAGGTGGCCATGACATCTACCTTCGGGAGCTGCCTGGTCCCTAAAGCACTTGGAATGCTGAAACATATCCCGCCCAGCCAGTTACCAGGCACCAGCATATAAATCTCAGTTATTCCGATAAAGGGTACCACCGTCTCTTCTTTAAAATGACGCGAGGAAAGTGCTTAACTTAATGAGGCAGAGGATTCTGGTGGGAACCTACACTGTCTTTCTCGTTGCACCAGGGTAAGTTACTGCTTCAGCCTCCTCGATGGCACCCCAGGGCCTCAGGTGCCCACTCTGTCCGGGCACTCACCCCCTGAGAGGGTGCTTTCTGAGGGTGACCTTCACACTGCCTGCAGGAGGCTGCGTTTCTTCAAGGTCATTCTCAGACACTAACTGAACTTGACTTTCTTCTAAAGCTTGAGAACATTGGTTACATTGGCAAGCCTGCATACCTTACTATAGGAAAGGGAAAACTGACGAACATCTTCTTTCTGTCTAAAACAGTTAGAAAATAAGCAAAAACAATATCAGTAAGGAATTAAATTATAGGGCATACATTTGTTTCTTAGCATTTTTCCTCTGAGGTTGCTAACTTTTTAACATAAATAAATATGGATTTGGGGGGTAGTCTATAAAGATTTTAGAATATGATAATTGAGTATATTGGTTTATGTTTGCAAAAAAGGAATCTTAATCCTATATTGAGCACCGTCTGTCTGAATCTAAATTTGGGGGAGAGTGTTTAAAACAAGCTTTACTTTTTAATAAAGTCGCATCAGAATTTAATTAAAACAAACAACAGGCTCACCCATCAGTGTTGCCGCATTTGGGTAAGTGCTAGCGCTTGATAACTTTCCAGGCAGAGGCGTTCCTCGGGGCTTTCTGCCAAAACCACGAGGTAATCTGATGAAAAGAGATGAAGCAAACCTAAGGGCTGCTGCCTGGCGTGGTAAGATATGCATTTCCGGAAAGAGAAGCCAACGCATCTCTTATGCAAACCATTAAAATTACAGTTTAGACACACACACACACGCACACACATACACAGGCACACACTGTGCTTTTACCAGTCTACGCATCTGCACATTGAAGTCCATCTCTGCGCTTCGGGGGGGCACAGAAGGAGCAGCCACAGTGAGGGTTGCCTGGATCCTTTATCTTGAGTGGTTTTCCCATACAGCCACGTTTTGCTCAATGGCTACACTAGAAGGGATTAAATTACTCTTATCTGGACAAGATTGAGAATTGCCCTTCTGTGATTTAATTCTAGCAACTACTCAGAATCTCTCATTGATAAGTGGGTGGTTTGGGCTGCTGTTTTCTGTGGTTTACTTGAATGATTTGGATAAACATTTGCTTCCTTGTAGTGCGAAAAAAACAATTTATGTAAAATGATCGTGTTATAAGAAAGTAATCAAAGCATGCATTTTTCTAAAAAGAAGAATTAAATATTTTAAGTTCTTTGGAGGGAGGAATATTGAGAAAATAACTGTGACTATTTGCATATATTATTTTGACCACTGGAGGGCTCTCAGATTTTTTTTAAACTTCCAATTCTTTAGGAATCTATTTGAATAGTTGAAACTTTAGGATAACAAATTTGAATATTGTGTAATAAAGTCTAGATAGTCTTATAGCTTATACAAGAGCATATATTCTCAAAATAAAAAATGAAAGAAATTCAAGTTTAATTTACTATGTTCTTTCATTACTTTACTACAAAAAGTTTCACAACAAATAAAAAATAATCATGCACTTGTTTTTTATAAGCATTTCATAACCAAAACTCATCTCAAAATCACATGATCCACAACCTATATATTAGAGCAAGACCTTCCTAAATCTCAGAGTGAGATCCTGTATTTGACGTTTTAAATGACCTACGCTGAGCTAAGCCCCTGTCTTTGAGAAGTGCCCAGGAGACAGGTACTTAAGGTGATAGTTTCGTCATAATATATGATGTAATAGAATATTAAAGTGCCCAGGAATGTCCTGAAGGAGGTGACAACTATATCGGGTTTTGATAGGTGAGTGGGGGTTACCTAGAAAAAAAATGGAAAGACAGTCAAGCTTGAAGGACTGAATGAGCAAAGGTAGGAAACTGGGTGGTGTGTGTAGGAGGCATGATCAAGTTTGATGTTTCTAGTTCGAGGCTAGAGTGCAAGGCTGTGAGTGTGGAGAGGTCAATAGGTATGGAAGGCTCTTTATGTGATTCTGAGTGGTTTGTTCTGTCTTCCTTAGAGTACTTAGTGCTTCTGAAATGCAAACCCCTTACCCAAAGGAAGCAAAGCTAAAAGAGAATAAATGCATACCCACGTGAGAGTCTAGAGCCAGAATTCAAAATGGCCTGCCATGTTATGAAATTATAATGTATTTACATTTTACTCTCTAATACTTTTTTTCTACATTTTCTAAAAGATACACCATGTCAATCCAATAGCTTCTCATTCTCCCAACACACTGAAGGCATCCTTTAGCATGTCCTTTGATTACAAACTTTCCTTGCTTGAGAAGCAGGTGTAGGTAGGTGCTATGAATTGCAAGAAATGTGTTTTAGGAAGCTTGACCACTCTGGATGGTGATGTTAAAGAAGACAAGAATAGAGGCAAAGACGAGAGATGATATTGCAATAATCTGCTCATAAAACATTGGAAGATTTACCTGATTCCATGAAAATTATTTTGACCACTGGGAAGAGGAGCTTCCCATATTTTTTAAGCTCAATTTTTAAAAATGTATTTGATATAAGCTGAATAAACTCTAGCCTGGTTCCAAAATGAACATTCTAAGTAAAGCTTATATAAAGAGACGACACTTCACAGTTTTCTCATAGTTTCCGCCCTTCTGCAGTACTGTGGACACTTACTAAGAGAGATGGGGGAAATGTTTGGCGCTGCAATCAGGACTCTTTCCACAGAGTTCTTTGTCCTGAAGGGTCCCTTCTATCTCTTCTGAGGGCATCTTGTGGCCGTCTCCCACATGTGCTCCAAGTTCTGAGCTTTGCCAGACATTTCTCCACTGACAAACATAGTCTACCTTATCCGGCATCAGGAGGTCAGAAGATACAGGATTATATAGAGGCAAAAGAAGTACCATTTTGATACTCAGTGAGGAAGTTCATTTCCAGATAGCTCTGTATAATAATTAGTGAAATGTGAACTGGTGGTCTAGAGCAGTGCTTAATCTAAAAGTGTCTATGACTCTAAATTCCTATGATTTGAATCTTAAGTGAATATGATGCCAATTAATGAGAACCCAGAAAGCATCCCCAATTCTTGATGAAGCTGTTCAAGCATTATGCTATTTTGACAGATTCAATTTCAATTTTAAATCCTATAAAAAAAACACGTTGTAACATAATTAACTGGATTAGTATTTAGGTGAATTAGAAATTTGCTCATGTGCCCGAGCCTCCAGAAATATAGGAGCTATGATGATGACATAGTTGCTGTCAGGATCAAGAGTGGCCTTCATATGTAGCTATGTCTTTTATAAATTGCTTCCAGGAAGAAAGACTTTACATTAGCAATACTAAAAATAAAATGCTCCTGGCCGACATGGCTCACAGTTCCATTCCAGGTCAGGGCACATGCCTGGGTTGTGGGCTCGATCCCCAGTGTGGGGTGCTCAGGAGGCAGCCGGTCAATGATTCTCTCTCATCTTTGATGTTTCTACCTCTCTCACCCTCTCCCTTCCTCTCTGAAATCAATAAAAATATTTTTAAAAATAAATAAAATGCATATCCTCTAGTATTCAAATGAACAATACTAAACTAGACCAGTTTCTTCTTTCTGCTTGAAGCATTTAATGCCCTAGCAGCTCATCATTATGTCTTTCCATTCATATAGTCAGATATTTGACAAAGGTATTTCTTAGGTTCTTTTGGGGATTCGGGTAGTGTAATAGTGAGAACAGCCCATAAAAATTTCTAGGCCAAAATTGTTTTTTCCATGCTTTGAGGAATTTATAAAATCACAAGAGCAGATTCAGAAGTTTATTTTGTCTTTTTGAGAAAAAGTGTATCCACTTGTTTGTGTATTAGAGTGACCATCTGTGTCAGGCTTCTTCATATTTTCAAGGATGTCACCTCTGCCGCCCTTTTGCCTGCTATGTAAGCATATAGATCTTTCTTCAATCAACCACACAGAATAGTGGCACTTCTAGCAGCTGTCAAAAGATTTAACCTTGAATTGGCTGTGCTGAGACTATGCCAAGACATCTTCTGGGAGTGCTGTGTGAACTGAATCACATGCCTAGAGCTCATGTCTTAACTCTTCCCTTCCCCCTCCATACACATACAACATCATTACTGAGTAAATGTTTAATTTTGTGCCCTTGGGTACTGTTGAAATTTACCATAATGCATCACACTTTGGAAAAATAAAGAATGACTTTGAATAAGTGCAGTAAAATTGTGCTAAGTGTTACTTGTTATTTTCAGAATCAGGAGCTATGGTACACAATTCTCAGAGGAATTTGTGTCAGGAAAAAGTTTATCTCTAAGATAAACTTGTAGGCTTTATTTTATGAGGAAAACTATATGATCTATCAATTTCCTTTTTTTGTTTTGACTGCCTAGATTCTTAGAGCTAAATTGAATGCTCAGTTGTAGTAATGATTAATTTTCAATGTTCAATATAATTATTTTCTTGAAATTCTGTTTCTAATCATACTGGAGCAAAGTCCAATTTACTTCATTTTTCATAATAACACTCGTCTATATCATTGGGGTAATTCATGCTTTCCCCGATTGTGGTGTCTGACCTAGTGGTCCACTGTTTCTCATCATGGAGCAGACCGTAGTATTTGTTGAATTAACAGTACTTTGCACTATCTTGTATGTTTTTAATATTGAAGATAGGAAGTGAATTTTAAGCCATGAAGTATAACTAACAAGACTGCTCAGAGCCCAGCCGGTGTGGCTCAGTGGTTGAACGTGGCCAGGTCACATGCCTGGGTTCTGGGCTGGATCCCCACTAAAGGGCGTGCAAGAGGCAGCTGGTCAATGATTCTCTCTCATCATTGATGTTTCTATCTTTCTCTCCCTCTCCCTTCCTCTCTGAAATAAATAAAAATATATTTTTAATAGAGACTGCTCAGAATAGTGTATAAATAAAAACAGTAACATTCCTTAGGTGCATTTGAAATCTGTTTTCCCCAAAGAACTTGATGCTGTTCTTTTATCCACACTCCATTTTTGCTCAGAGTCTATATTTATTGTTATCAGTCAGGTCACATTCACTTTATTGACTTTCATTCTGAGCAAGTTTTAACTTTCTTGGAGTTTGTATCCAAGGACTCTTGACAGAATAGTTAAGCAGGAAGGTCACGCTTGATTACAGAGTGTTTATGTCATCTGTTTGTCCTATTCTAGCAGCCAAGGCTATTGGCCAAGTACGTGAGGAGGTTCCTATCGGCTAGAGAAGAGCTTGCCTGGGAAACTGTCTTATGAGAAGTGGATGAGTTAGACTAACCATCACTCCTAGGGGCTGGTGTTTCCTCATGGAATTCTGACATCCAGGAGACTGAGGCTGGAGTGATTAAGTAGTTATCAAAAAAACAGAAAAAAAAAACCAGTCTAACTGTCAGTCTAAAATGCAGGTCTCCTGATTTTTAATCCAGGACTCTTTCTGATACTCCTCAGATGTGCCTCATAGGTTCTCTGAAACAATGTGTTGAGAGAAAAGAAAAGCATGGCCCAGCCTTCTCTCACCGTTGAGATGATGGCACAGAGCTCTGTTTTGAGGCATGGAGCGTGGTCAGTTGTCTCTGTGGTACCAGTGGCATGGACAGGCTTTCATTACATTTACAAAATGGGTATGTCCAACGGAATGGATGACATGCATAATAATGCGCTTTAAAAAGAGGAATAGTTAAGAAAACTCTGGTAAATATCTATCCTATACTAATAAAAGACAAACATGCAAATTGACCATACTTTTGCTATGCCTTAAGCCACACCCACCAGCCAGTCAGAGCGACTATATGCAAATTAACCCAATCAAGATGGCAGCCAGCAGCCACAGAGCTGGAGCAAGCAGGAGGCTTGCTTGCCCCTGTGATGGAAGAAGCCAAGCTTCCCGGCGGCTGCTGCCTCCTCTCTAGGCAAAAAAGTTTCAATTATAGAAGGTGAATAAACCCCAGATACCTGCTTCCAGTCGCCATGGCCACGGAGCTGGAGCAAATGAAAAATAAATTAAAAAAGGAAAGGCTGGGAGCTTCAATTGCCAGGGGGCTTGGTCAGTCTGAAAACAGCCATCAGCCCCTCACCCAGGCTGGTCAGGCACCCCAGTGCGGACCCCCACCCTGAAGGGGGTGTGGACAGCCTGAAAATGGCCCTCAGCCCCTCACCCAGGCTTGCCAGGCACCCCAGTGGGGACCCCCACCCTGAAGGGGGTTGGGGCAGCCTGAAAACAGCTATCAGCCCCTCACCCAGGCTGGCCAGGCACCCCAGTGGGGACCTCCACCCTGAAGGGGGTTTGGGCAGCCTGCAAACAGCCATCAGCCCCTCACCCAGGCTGGCCAGGCACCCCAGTGGGGACCCCCACCCTGAAGGGGGAGTGACCAGCTGCAAACAGCAATCAGCCCCTCACCCAGGCTGGCCAGGCACCCCAGCAGGACCCCCACCCTGATCCAGGACACCCTTTAGGGCAAACCAGTTGGCCCCCACCCATGCACCAGGCCTCTATTCTATATAATAGAAGGGTAATATGCAAATTGACCCTAACAGCAGAACGACTAGGAATGACTGGTCACTATGACACATACTGACCACCAGGGGGCAGATGCTCGATGCAGGAGCTGCCCCCTGGTGGTCAGTGCGCTCCCACAGGGGGTGCTCTGCTCAGCCACAAGCCAGGCTGATGGCTGCCTATACAGCGGTGGTGGTGGGGGCCTCTCCCGCCTCCTCAGCAGCGCTAAGTATGTCCGACTGCAGCTTAGGCCTGCTCCCCGCTGGCAAGTGGACATCCCCCGAGGGCTACCAGGCTGCCAGAGGGATGTCTGACTCCCTGGGGGATTGGGCCTAAGCCAGCAGGTGGACATCCTCCGAGGAGTCCCAGACTGCAAGAGGGCATAGGCCGGGCTGAGAGACCCCCTCGAGTGCACAAATTTTTGTGCACTGGGCCTCTAGTATCTAATCTAATAATAAACAAACATGGTAATTGACCATACCTTCGCTACGCTTCCCATTGGCTAATCAGCAGGATATGCAAATTAACCCAACCAAGATGGCGGCCAGCAGTCACGCAGCTGAAGGGAGCAGGAGGCTTGCTTGCTCCAGTGATGGAGGAAGCCAAGCTTCCTCCCTGCTGCAGCCAGGCTCTGAGCTCCACTCTAAGCAACAAAGTTGCAATTATAGAAGCTAAACAAACCCCAGATACCTGCTTTCAGCAGGCCCTGGCCTCGGAGCTGGAGCAGCAACAAAGTTTCAATTATATTAGGTAAACAAATCCCAGAATAAAAAAAGCAAAAAGGAGAGGCTGGGAGCTTCCGTCGCTGGCTTGGCCAGCCTGAAAACAGCCATCAGCCCCTCATCCAGGCTGGCCAGGCACCCAAGAGGGACCCCCACCCTGATCCGGGACACCCTTCAGGGCAAACCAGCCGGCCCCCACCCGTGCACCAGACCTCTGTTCTATATAGTAAAAGGGTAATATGCAAACTGACCCTAACAGCAGAAAGACTGGGAATGACTGGTCACTATGACACACACTGACTACCAGGGGGCAGATGCTCAATGCAGGAGCTGCCCTCTGGTGGTCAGTGCACTCCCACATGAGGGAACTCTGCTCAGCCACAAGCCAGGCTGATGGCTGCCAGTACAGTGGTGGTGGTGGGAGCCTCTCCTGCCTCCTCAGCAGCGCTAAGGATGTCTGACTGCAGCTTAGGCCTGCTCCCCGCTGGCAAGTGGACATCCCCCGAGGGCTGCCGGGCTGCCAGAGGGATGTCTGACTGCCAGCTTAGGCCCAATTATCCAGGGAGCGGGCCTAAACCAGCAGGTGGTCATCCCCCGAGGGGTCCCAGACTGCGAGAGGGCACAGGCCGGGCTGAGGGACCTCCCCCCGCCCCCCGAGTACACAAATTTTTGTGCACCAGGCCTCTAGTATATATATAAAAGGCTAAGTGACCGACCATAGATACGTCTGACCATCCAACTGACTGACCGGCCGGCACATATGATGCGCACAGGCAATTTAAAAATAAACATTGACTCACACATGCATGATACATATAAAGCTCTCGCTGGTGCCAATTGCACACATGTGTTTTCATCTGTCATTGTTGATCATGAATTTGTTGACATTTCTATTATAGAGAAAGGGCACCAGGCTACTAGTACTCAATAAAATATTATGTGGTCTTATATGCATTTAAGCTTCTTGTACATTTCTTCCATGAGCTAAATCAAATATCTTAATTGTAAACTTAATTGTGGTGTTGGTTTAACTTCTTTGACATTTTATTCTCATCTGTTAAATGAGAATACTAATAGGGCTATGTTCCAGAATTTTTGAACGGGTTCCATGAGATAATCCTTGTGAAAAATTTATGAGCTCAGCATATTGCACATAGTAGAATGACGTCTATGAAAGGTATTAATGATTTGGGGAAATGCTGATGTCATAATGTAACAATAACCATGAGGACAAAAAATTGAGCCGTTAACCATGATTATGTAGATATATTAATAGAAAAATCCTAGAAGAAAACATTAATTGCAGATATCTCTCTAAATCTTGAAATATAGGAGATTATTTTCTTCTTTGTAATCTCCTGTATTCTACAAAGCATGTATAAAATATGTTTCAAAAATATATAATTCACAATAATAAATCTCAACCTGTTAAAATTCCTTCTTTTCCATCTTAACAATTCTTCGAGGGAACTGGTGTGGTCTTATTTGCTCAGAAACATTTATCTCCTAGTGTACATCTCATATACATTCTACTCTGGGCTAAATCCTTTCCAACTTTATAGACCAGTTTATTCCCCTCTGGTGAAAATTTAGCAGGTAGAAGATGATGTGAAGTTCTTGGAAGTTTCCTTCAGTCTCGGGCGTTGATGTCTATAAATCTCGATTCATGGGTGCCCCTTTCTTTCTCCAGAACCCGTGTCATTCTTTTAGCAAAGAAAAAGGCGTGGAAAATCACGTATTCTTGAAGGGCACGGCATGTTTACCTGTAGAGGTGGGACAGACACTCCAGACCCCGAGCATAGTCCACGGCACCTCATCCCTGCAGACATGAAAGAACAGGGGAGAGCCTCCTCTGCCCAGGCTGCGATGAGCTGTGCGGAGGAACAGTAAACAGAGAGAGGCCGTTGTCATTAATTTTACAGCGTTTACACTCATCAGTAAATATTATTACACTTTGACATTTTCAGTTGTGCTCAGCTTACCTGTCAACATTTCCCCACATTGCGTCTTGCTCTTACCTTATAATTATGAAGCACTAGATGTATTAATCTAAATGAAGATACTGTACCTATGGAAATGAATTATGACTGGAAGAGTTCTCGGCACATAAAATCGATTAGAATGAGTCAGCCTTCATGCTAGAGTCTTATGACTTTGAAACACTAGTATGCACAGTTTATGAGCACTTACCTCTCTGCACACCTCCCCCTCCTCTCCGATCATATGATTTCCTAATGTTTTGCTGGGTCCAGTGCACTGAATCACCATATTTCAGAGCCGGGAGCAGGCTTGGACATCATCTACTGACTAAGTCAATCTAGTTTTATGTTTGTTTTATGGAAGAGGGAAGCATAGCCTGGAGAGATTAATTTGTCCAAGAACACAAGGGCCAAGAGTAAAACCCAGTCCAGTTCTGTTCTGCTACATCTTGGGGCTTTTTAAAATTTTATGACAATCATTTGTTGGCCCTTAGAATAATGTCTTGCCAGCCTAAGCTACTTTCTTTTATGGAGTTCATCTTGCTTTGGATTATTGACCACAATATCATGAAATCATTTTTTATGAGGAAAAACTGGGGACAGAAGATTTAAAAATTGGTCCGTAAAGCATTTTAAGTCAGTGGTGACTATAAATCATTGTTTTAGTGTCAGATCATGATACTAGAGCAGGCCAATGGACAAGGTCCTTCAAAGGCTGGAGCAGACGGGCATACTCTGTGACTAGAAGTACAGTCCCTCAGTTTTTCAGCCATTTTTGATTAGTCCTTTCTGCCTGTGTCACTTTGGGAGGTTTAGACCAATATTTTCATTGTTAGGAAATTACTATATCATTGATGTTTTAAGAACATTGTGCTGTGGATAAAGAGAGGGCATTATATCAGTGTCATATTGAGAAATTTAAAAAATATACTTGCAATTATGATTTAGCATTTTTCACTTTTATAAAATCATTTCACTCATTTTTTAAAAATGAGTAACCATTGATAATGAAGATAATCTGTATTTTTTAATTCCTTTTTTCATTCACTCACCATCTACTTTGATTACCAGCCATGTACCAATTATTGTACGAGTTCCATGGATGCAATCTTTGTCTTCAGGGAGCTCACAGAGTGTAGGGGAAAGACATATAAATAAGTAAATCTTCATTATATCATGTGACAGATGCCACAACATAAGCCCCAAAAGGCACAGTAGAGAGAGGAGTAATAGAGGGAAAGATAAATGAGCAGAAACTTGAAAGGAAACTCCAAGTTTGATAGGCATATTTGGGGGAGGTGTGCATAAAATAGATGTAAAATAATGTTCTGGAAGGAGTAAACATCATTTGACAATTATTGGAGGGTAAAGTATGATATTTTTAAGTAACTGAAATGGTTTAGTATTACTCAAATATAAAATATGTTGTAATAAGTGGTACGCAATAAGACTGTACAAATAGGAAGAAATATAAAAGGTCCTGTCAACCTTAAAAATATATATTAAAAAATAAATAAAAGAAAAAATATGTGACTGTGTATATGTGTGTACACATGTTTATTCTTGCACAAACTTGCCCAGATTCTAGTAACATATATTATAAACCAATATTAAAATCCACTTCAGATTTAGGTAAACAAAAAAGGTTTTTAAGACTAAGAGTGGTTCAAATATATACTGAGGCAATGAGAAACCATTCTAACATTGTGATCAGGCAATGGTCTAATCAATCTTAATGTTAGAAAATTCGCTGTCACCACAGCCTGAAGAAATGCTGGAGGGCAGGAACACCAAGCCAGGAAGAAAGCAGAGGCAACACACTGCCAGTCCCAGGCAAGAATCATTAGAACCTAATCCAATAAGAAAGTCACAGGGATAATAGCATTGAGAGAGAAAAAACGTGAGGATACATCCGGGAGATTTCAGAAATGGAAGCAATATGATTGAGAGATTTGCAGGGGAGCAGGAGGGAAAGCAAGATGTCAGGGATACTTCCCAGATTCTGGCTCTGGCAACAGGATAGGTGGTAATGTCATTCATGATGCTAGGAACTGTGGGAAAGGCTTACCTGTGGGAAGGATGAACACGATGGCACTGGCCGTTTTGAGTCGGAGCTCTTGTGGAATATCTATGTGAAGATGTCATTAGGCAGTTGGATAAATGGCAGGGAGGGGAATGTCTTGTGTAGAGACATTGATTGGAAAGTCATTTATACCCAAAGGAAAAGAAGGCTGAGGAAGAACCACGTGAACACTAGTAACTTGGGTTGAGGAAGAGGAAGAGCTTCTTCAAGATGCATTGGAATGAATTCGCCAGAGTGACATCACCAAAACGGTGGCCTTCACCCCCCACACACAACCACAAAGATCAATAATTAATCAGGGATCCATGAACTAAAGCAGCTCTGGGAGAGCTCTGCAGTCCACTGAAGAAACTTCAAGATTGTCAGGGGGGTGGGGCGTGGGGAACCTGGGAATAGCCACACAAAAGGAAAGGAAGACAGTTTCATCTTGTCTGCAGCATCCCCTCCCAGCCAGCATGGCCCCGTGCCACCAGGGAACTCCCCGCTGGAGAGGGGTCCTCTTGATGGGAAAGAAAGAGCAGGTAAGTGACCAGCTTTCAGAGAGGACGGCCACATGGGAACTCAGAAGGACGTGTTTTTTTTTGTTTGTTTGTTTTGTTTTTAAATATATCTTATTGATTTTTTACAGAGAGGAAGGGAGAGGGATAGAGAGTTAGAAACATCCATGAGTGAGAAACATCGATCAGCTGCCTCCTGCACACCTCCTACTGGGGATGTGCCTGAAACCAAGGTACATGCCCTTGACCGGAATCGAACCTGGGACCCTTCAGTCCGCAGGCCGACGCTCTATCCACTGAGCCAAACTGGTTAGGGCTAGGAAGGGCGTTTTTAAAATACCACATTTAAACAGGACAGGTGTGAAAATACTTGAATTGCTCACATGGAAAAAGTTCATGGAAACGGACAATTGGAAGACTCAGAAAAGAAAATTGGAATTGTTAGATTAAAATTCCAAAACAGATTTACAAAGGAAAATCCATAGAACAGGCATTTGTGCACAATGTCACTTACTGATTACAAACCAAAATTATGATTAAAAAGAAAAACCTCTTTGGAGTGACTGAATTGCTTTGGGGCTATTTCATTGAAAATGCCATTAAAAAAACTTCAGCATTTTATTGCAAATTGTATATGCTATTGTTCCTTGATCAAGGGAAGGTAGATACAGTGCTAGCCTTCAGTCCAGAAGAATTTACTGCTCTTAACTCCTACAAATGATCACATAGTGTCTGAAGGAAGTTGTATACATTTTTTTTTTATTGATTTAAGAGAGGAAGGGAGAGGGAGAGAGATATAAACTTCAGCGATGAGAGAGAATCATTGATCGGCTGCCTCCTGCATACCCCACACTGGGGATCGAGCCCACAACCTGGGCATGTGCCCTGACCGGGAATCAAACCGTGACCTCCTGGTTCATAGGTCAACATTCAACCACTGAGCCACGCCAGCCGAGCTGAAGGTTTTTTTTTAAAGACCATTATGTATTATTACAACATGCTTTCAGAAGAAAACACGTTTAGAAAGAACTAAATTAAGAACTGTCGCTGCATCCTTTGTAAAGAAATCAAACAGAAATGTTACAGCCAACCCATGTTTTCAACAAGTGTGTTGTACCATCAAAAAAACAACTTGAACTGTTGTCAGAAAGCCATACTGGCTTAATCCAAAATGCCACTTCGACATTATGATACGGGTAACATCAGAGTCTCTTGAAAATATGAAGATTGTTCTTCTTAAAAATTACCATGGGGTAAAAACCGTGGCCAGATATTCAGGTCCAGGACAGGACCACCAGGGGCCAGAGCTCCGAGGGGCGCCATGCACAGGAATGCCCTGGAGCTGCCGGCGTGATCACCCTGCCGGTGTAAGGACAACGACGGAAAGATGCAGCTTCCCCCAATCAGGGAACAGCAGTCTGACTCAGGAAATAGAATCCGAGCCTCAAGTAAAACCAGACAGACGGACTTGGCAGGACTTCCATTTTGGTTCTGCAGGAGCTGCAGTAAACAGCAACCAAGGGGACTCCATTCATCCTGGATAGTCCTTAGACTCGGATTTTTAGAGAATGTTCTGGCAGATGGAAGGGCCTTTTCTAAGAGAATTTATATGACAACAACTTTTTGTTCTTGTTTGCACAAAGGCCTTTATCTTTCTGGATCCCCTGCTTCTCCATCTAATTCTCACTAATTAGTCATAGGAGTTCATGGGCATCATTATATTAGGAGGACATACCGGTCTAGAGGCAGTCAGTACAGTGAGTATAGGTACAAGAATGTAAGGGGTCTAAGGCTAAATGTTTCTATCCTTCAGTGAATTCATGCATTCATTTATTCACACATACTTCTGAGCACCTGTTATGTGGAAGCAGTATGCTGTGTTCCAGCCATGGGCAGGCAAAGAAACTGAGAGTAGGCTAATGGTTCCAGGAATTAAGCACATGCTGAGAGAGAAGCATTGTGTATAGCAAGAAATGCAGTCACATGACTGAAGGAAGCATCAGTATTGTTTTCTGAAAGTTGCATTTTTAAAGCTATAATTCTCCCAAATGTGTTGAAAATTATCCCCAGAAGCTATTTTAACTTTACACAGACACAGCACTTTCCTAACAGGAAAATGCTCATATTTTTAACTCAAGTTCGTAAGTGGAGAAAACATGACAGATGCTTTTGCTAAGCTGAAGAGAGAGCATTGAACTGAATTTTAATGGAAAGTACTCAAAGGGCCAGTGAAAAGTTTTCTCACGATTGTCTGAGTCCATCAAAAGTTCCGTCCCCTTTAAGTAAAGACATAGGCCCTACCCAGTTTGGCTCAGTGGATAGAGTGTCCGCCTGCAGACCAAAGAGTCCCAGGTTCAATTCCAGTCAAGGGCACGTACCTTGGTTGCAGGCTCCTCCCCGGCCCAGGCCCTGGTTGGGGCACATGCAGGAGGCAACCAATCGATGTGTTTCTCTCACATTGATGTTTCTTTCTGTCTTTCCCTCTCTCTTCCACTCTCTCTAAAAGATAAATGGAAAAGTATCCTCAGATGAGAATTAACAAAAACAAACAAACAAAGACATAGGACCACTCTGAACTCAAGATAGCAAGAAAAAAAGGGCTCATCAGTTCTTGATTGGTTCTGTTATAAGGTTTTATTGAATGTTACAATGGAAAGATAATTTTCATTTTACTTTTGCCAGTTACAGACATATTAATGTATAAAGATATTAAAGTCAAGTAATTAAGAGTGATAAATATGCTGAGAACAGAAAACATATTGACATATGAACATTTCTAATAAAAAGTACTTACTATGTTTGATATCTATTTTTACATTTTTGATATTGCAGATGCCTCTTAAATAATGATGGTCTGATAACACAACTGATTAATTTATATTTAAATTTAGACTTTAACATTATTTTTGAATAAACGAATTAGGAGAGCATCAACTTTTCTCCTCATGCTAAATGTCAACATAATCTATTCAAGTACAATCATTTTTCATTGTGCAAATGTTTGTTCCTCAAAAAAGGACCACAGGGAATATTCCATGTTAAACAAAGTTGAAACTTAATAGAAATTTCTTTAGCAGTTATTGTTAAATTCGTTTTATAAACAGTGCAATTTTAGGTACTTTGAGAGATAAAAAGATGAGTGAGACAGGCCTGCAACTCATCGAAAGGTTACAGTCTACAGCGGGAAACAGCTGAGACACATGCTTTCCTAGCTGACTCAACAGCATCCAGGGTGAGAGATGGCAGGGAGGGAAGTTCATTTCACTGGGGGAAGCCTCTTAAGTGACATACACCCATACAGCCTGAACAGCCTCAGATAAAACGGAGCAATAGTACAAACATGACATTGTCCTTTCCTTCAAGGAACTTATCATCTCCTTGGGGAGATAAGGCCTACACATAAAATGGTAAGAGGATGCTATAAATAGAGACAATATAATAAAATGTACAATTACATACAGAAGGAAATAGAAGATCTCTAATCAGAAAGTCTCTGAGAGTTCCGTGGAGGGAGAAGTTGGTATCAACTGGAGAGATTAAAGGATACCTGGGAGAAGCTGGACTGTGAGGTGGGCTGGGAGGTGCTGGAAGTATTTGCATTACCTGAAGTAATGAAAACAGTAAAGGAAGACAGAGCTGTCTGCACTGACCCATGACCTTCGGAGGCCGGCCTGGCTGAAGCAGAAGGCCGCCTTAGGGAGCATTGGGAGGACTTTGCATAAGAAAGGGTAGGATGGGGGTGCACCATGAACGCCAAGATGAGGAACCCAGACTGGATCTGATAAGAACAGGAAGTTCCTGTAGTTTATCCAGCAATGAATGGCTCATGGAAAGCGGCTAGAAAGACACAGTAAACAGATGAGTCTGACAGTTACTGCTTTTCTGAAGAATTGTTTGGTGTAAAGTTCATCTAAACAGTTTGGAATCTATAAAACATTAGACAGATGCACAACGTTATTACCTTTAGATACATACAGAGGAATAAGGAGCATGTATACAACCCTAACTCTTATAGAAGGTGTTCAGTAGAAAATTGTAACTGAAACGTAGAAGAAACCATTTACCAGTAATTGGCCTGCTCTACCACAAAGGAGTAGATGCAAAACAGATAACAATGGATCAGCATTTGTTAAAACAATATGAGAGACACAGAAGTGGAAATGTTACACGAAAAGGAAGATTTATACACAAAAGGACCTATTGCAGGTATTTTAGGAATCTTCATAAGGTGTCCTTTAGTGGAAAAAGAGAACACTTCATTTTGAAGAATTTTGAAGAAGGGATGAAATCTTTGGAAATTACAAACTGGTTGGCTTACTTAATACGGGAGAAGAGATAGACTCAACAGCTTGCCAGCAACCAGCAGAGCATTTACTGCAGGTAGGAATCCCCAAGACCTTCTGAAGAGAAAAGCAAGGCAGATCAGTTCAATTTCCACCCAAGGCATAGAAGTAGATCTCAGTGACGCGGAGGTTTAATGTGGCTGCGTTTTCTTAAGACTCGGGTGTCTGCTCTGCTTGGCATCCTTTTCCATAAGCTGTGCAGATACAGCCTGTGGGTCTTGCACGTGGGCATAGCGATGAGGATTTATCCTGAGATGTTTCTTATTGATTAAGGATGACTCACCATAGCTATGGAAACATGTATCTGTAGCTGGTACACTAGGTGGTCCAAGGTTCGTGCTCATGGTGTCAAAGCAAAGGACTCACTTTGTCCTGACGTCACATGACTAGCTGGGCTCATGTCTTCCCACTGAGTCACAGGGTATGCTGTTGTCACTAGAGGAGCCAGGTAGGAATGATAGAGCAAACAAGTCCATCATTACTAAAACGGAGACATCCCCTTAAATCCTGCTGAGCAAAGTCTATTAGCACAGATGGGTCTGACATTCAAAAACCCTTGCAGCTCATTCAAAATACCACATCAAGAAAGCTGACAGTTTGACTAACTTGCAGTTTATTTTCACTCAATTAGTCAAAACCAACCAATGAATTCACCCCTGAGACCAAGAATGTTTGTGTGAGAACATATGGCAGTTGGGGAACCAAAAATCATCCCAGTGGTGCCTGTGCAAACTGCGTTTTCTTCCCCTCATCCTGCTGCTGCGACCCCACTGCCCTCTTCAGCCCTGGGGAGCCCATGCTTCCGGCTCCCCTCACCCCTCTCCACCACTCCTCCCAGGCCTCTCAAGGTTTTCATAGCGTCTTTCTGCCCTGCTGCCTGCTCCTCGCTCGTGACCACATATCTACTTGAGACAGTAAGTTTAGGTCCACAGATACCAATATGTCACGGAGGTCGTGGAGGGCCATGGTACTGACGCAGGCCTCTTTGATCGCTGCAGATCAATTACTCTGAGGCTTTGCACGGTTGTCTGTATAATGCCCTGTGCCATGTTCTCTGCCCTTTGCACCCCTAGAACATGACACCCCACTGCCCCCCGCTCGGCTTCCTGTGTCTGGGAAGGAAGGAGGCAGCACCTGGCCCATCGCAGTGCAGCTGTGCTGAGTGGGAATTCCACCCATAGCCCAGTCTCTCTCTTGACTGTGTGCTCAGGCCGGGAAGGAATAGGAAAGATTCTCCTTGCCATGTTCCATCCTGTTCCTTCATTCCTAGTGGCTTTCCAATAATGCGAGCATTTCTTCTAACATTAGTTACCTAGGGGATTTCTGGTACCTCTTCTGTCTGGCCATGTCTTATTTCTAAGAATATAAATTCTAATCTTTAAGAATAATCAAGCTGTCTACAGTGGCTATTCAATACTCAGAAGTTTCTTTAGGTCCTTTTTTCTAGCTCTAATGAAGGGCATGTAGCATTCTTATGCATTTCTTCTCTGATAACCACTGTCTTATTTTTAATAAAACAGAAAGTTAAAAGATGTAAAACAGCTCTGTGCCAAATGAATTCTACTGAAATGTTTTCAAGTGTTTTGGTAAGGGATTCACATCTTGTGACACAGTGATTTCTTTCTACCCTCTTTGCCATAAAGAGTTGTAGACAGGACATTCAATTTTATAATGAAAGCTAGCCATCAGGTGAGTGGTCCACTTATGGAGAAAGACTCATTTCCCTTGGCCTCTACGTATACCGCATTCAAATTGCATTATGTTCTTTGAGATTTTTTTTCATTGATCCAGATAAATCTTGCTTGATGCCTTTTCAAAGAACTGCCTGTAAGAATTTCCAGTAACCTTCTGGCATTTCAAAATTGCATATTCCCTGGGTAACAATATGATTTATTATAAATATAAAGCTCCCAAGTGCCTAAAGACACAGATGATGCAGAAAGTCAGCTGTGTGGGGAGAATAAAAGTAACAACCTTATGGCATGGTATAAAGGCTCAAGGGTTAATGTCCCACATACAGCAGTGCCTGACTCACAGAAAGCTCTGTATAAGGGTTAAGAGTTATTTTATTACTAGAGGCCCGATACACGAAGATTTGTGCAAGAATAGGCCTTCCTTCCCCTGGCTGCCGGCACTGGTTTCCCTCCAGCACTCAAGACCCGGGCCTTCCCTCTGGCTGCCGCCTCCCACCTTCACTCTGGGGCTGGGCATTGCCTCCTGCCTTTGCTCCAGGGCTGAGAGCCGCCTTCCACCTTCGCTCCGGGCCAGCCGCCCCCATCTTTGTCACATTAATTTGCATATTCCCTCCTTATTGGCTGTGGGCGCTGCCATCTTTGTCACGAAGTGGTGGTCAATTTGCATATTCTGTCTTCATTAGATAGGATTACTATTTTATTCCATCTTCACAATAACTTGGGAGATATGATTAACCTTATTTGTCCAATTGAAGAAACTAAGATTCAAAAGGTTCCGTTACTTACTGCAAGTTAGTATTGAAGCTGGCTTTTGAAAGAGGTCTTCCTGACGAGGTAGCCCCGTGGTTGGCAAACCGTGGCTCGCGAGCCACATGCGGCTCTTTGGCCCCTTCATTGTGGCTCTTCCACAAAATACCACGTGTAGGTGCGCACATACAGTGCGATTGAAACTTTGTGGCCCATGCACAGAAGTCGGTATTTTGGTGAGAGGGGTATTTGTGGAAGAGCACACTGAAGGGGC
>NW_005871141.1:238576-273285 GCF_000147115.1 Myotis lucifugus | reverse complement strand
CAAAGCAAAAAAAATAAGTTTAGGAGCAGAGAGTGACTAGTTGTGTCATCAAACTAGTCAATTGGCACAGTTCTTCTGATTCATCAGGTTGCGAAACAGCAACAAAGATTGCGATGAGGATGACATGATTTCAAATATTACAATTGGACACCAGTATGCTGCTTTCACTACCTGGAAGATGAGCTGCCAGGAGCTTCTAACCTGGGCTACGTACCAAAGATTCCCATTTCCAAACTTGGTCGTCGCCCAAGAGTGACTGTGCCTGGAGGAGCTCACAGGGTTGACTTCCTATGACATCAGCGCAGTGGGACAGTTGCACTAGCCCAGCATTGAGTCAGCGAGACTCCTATTGGGAGCTTCACCAATGTGCACATCTTAATTTAACATATGTTTCATTTTAGTTTGAAATCCATCCTCTATGACCATTACATTATGTTGTTTTAATCCCATTTACGTGGATTTATCCATCCTCCAGTTTGCAGAAATGTAGTATTTTACTGACTACTTTGCACCATCCTAATGAATTTTACTTAATCAGCATCATCTTGTGCGTCTCATAACATGTTCAGTCTAATAAGCTTTTAATGCAAGAAAGTGGAATTTCTGTAAACTTCACAGGAAGGATTTATAAATCCCTTGGCATCAGAAACAGGCTACTTGGCATCATGCTGTTCCTTTCTGCTCGTGTGGTGGCACCTACATAAGTGGGTTGTCCATTTGGGGAATTTGGGGTCCACTTTCTTTACAAGTCCAGGAAGTGTGCGTTCCCTTTGTTAATGAGCATTTAGGGGAGGGTCATTTAGAAAGCCAGCCCAGCGCCCCTACTGCACCTCGGCTCTTTATAGCATGATAGCGGCATACGGGCTGCTTGCTTTGGGGTAGGTTCCTGCCCAGCTCTGGGCATGGCGCCTGATTCCACAATTCCCCAGTGTTATTTTGGGAAAAGTCCTCTGCAGAAAATGCCAGAACTCAGCTTGAACTCTTGTGCCCTGTCAGAGAGAATCTTTCTATCAGTGCGATTTATCATCTGTTTCAAAAATCATTCAGCACTTTGCTAGTAAATGTTGTTCCTGTGGAATATGCCAACTGTAGCTGACCCTCATTGTTCATCCCAGAGCTTTTGAAGCAAAGTATTTGGTCAGGGAATTCCGGCCTTTACCACAATTGTTTCTGCAGAAATCTTCATTTTAATTCATGAAAGATTTTCTATTGTTTTCAAGTCACCATTTAAAGCACATGAATGTTTACTTTCCTTTTAATCAATGAAATGAGATGTTCATTTTCCTTTAGGACAGTCCCACCTGCAATTATTAACAATAATTAAAAATAAATAAATAAATAAATAATAGTCAATATATCCTTTGTGATATTATATAGCGGGAACTCATTCATTTTTATTTCTTATGATGCTATTATTATCTCCATTTACAACTGACAAAACCAAGACATAGGACAGAAATTTCTGTATGTTAGTAATAAGTAACCAATATTGAAATATAGACAATCTGAGTCCACAGACTAAACATGTAGACATTGTGCCATATTTTAGAAATGAAGAAGACTCTGAAATTTAAGTCAGAATATAATGTTATGTGTACTCTGGTCATAAATTCCTATTTAAACTCTAAATAATGGAAATGCAAGGCGTTTATAGTAACCAATGTACAAGCTGTGATGTTGCAATGCCCAAATCAAGGAAAATATAAAACAATACAAAACTTTAAAAATAAACCTGAATGGTATTGCTTGAATAAATGTTAAATTTAATTCACGATGAAGACATGTGCACAGCACTAATGTAGACAGGAAAGTTCGGATGAGACACATTACAAGGCATAACAAATGCTATTTAATGAAGTGAAAAGGTTGCAAGCTGAGAAATAGTAAAGGAGGCAGGTGGAGATGGGAGAGGGAGAGCTGGTAACAGAAAAAAATTAAATACACACACTACTAATGGTCAGATACTCAATGGGCTCCCACAATTGCTAAATGTAATATGTTTTGTAGACACACATACACACACACACACACACACACACACACACACCACATTTCTACTTCCTGGTCTGACCACCTATCGGTGTTCCTTTGTTGATAAAAGAGTTGGTCTAGCCCGAAAGACACCTAACCTGAAGGACTGTAGAGTGCTAGAGTTTCCAGCATAAAGAAAAAAGAGGGTAAGTGGTAGGGGGAGGGAAGCCTGCCTTTCTTTTAAATCCACCCAAATATTTGGGCATAATTAAAATAGGGTTTTGTGGAATTAAATAGGAGTTATATCAATTTAATTGATTAAGAAGATAACATGCAAAATCCCTAGTAGATTGTGCAGCCCATAGTAGATATCTAATAGATGGTAGTTAATAGTATTACTGGGGGAAATGGAGGTGCTGACCTAAATCCCAACTAAAGGAAAAAATAAAGACCAGAGAGTGCCTATTTAGTGTATTATAAGCCACTTTTTGGATTTGAGGTTGAGATTTGGACAACATAACTTGCAGAGATTTTGTCTTTCATTTCTTTGTGGTTGTGATTTGATCACCCTTTCTGTAAAGTACTTACTTCCTTTGCCCAACTCATTTCTGTACATAAACTAACCTTAACCTTTTGAGTCTCAGGGTCTCTTTACACTCTTAAAAATTATTAAGAACTCCAGAGAGCTTTTGGTGTGTAGGTAACATCTAATATGTTTAAATTAGAAATTAAACTAAGAAACTTTAAATATTTTATCAGTTAAATCCAAAATAACAACCCATTTGCATGTTAACATAAACAATAGATTTTTATTGAAAATAACTAATTTTCAATAGTAAGAAAAGTGGCGCGGTTTTTGAAAAATCTCTTTCATGTCTGCCTGAATAAAGGACAGTTGAATGCTCACATCAGCTTCTGCTTTTAATCTATTAAAATATGTTGTTTTGGTTGAAGTGTATTTAGAAAGTCAAGATACACAGATAATGTAGTTGGAAAAGACAGGAGTTTTTTCTTAGCTTTTTCAGATAATTGTGGATATTCTTTGATACAATACATAAACTCAAAAGTGGTTGTTTCTTAAAGGTAAGTTGCAATGTGGAATCTGAGCCATATTAATGACTTTTGCATAGTCCATTACCATAAAAATCCATTGTCTGCCTCATACTTTGTATGATTTTACAACATCACGCATTGGTTATTTGGAAAATATTGGTTTACTGAGTTGTGCAGATCTTCCAAGTATTGACACATTTCACTTTAAAGTAGCAAAAAAAGTCACTTTTGTTAATATCACCATCACTCTCATTAGAAAAGTATTTTAGGTCCTGGGAAGCTGTCATGTTCCCGGTGGCAAATGCGAGCTTTCCAAAATCCTAATTTTTGCTTGAGAGCCCCCATTCTATCATTGGCAACAAATCTGTCATTTCTTTTACCGGAAGTGGCAGCTCACTTCGTTCATTTTTTAAATTATTTGTGAAATACCCGAGCCTGAATAACCATGGTTTGCCTGTCAGTCTTTCACTTAAAGTCGTGTGGCATGAGAAAACAGCTAGTCTGGCTCACAAACTGTTGCACAAGTACTTTACCCATATACACACGCACACATACACATACACATGCACACACACACACACATACATACACACATACACACATACATACATACACACACGCACACATACACACACGCACACATACACACACACACACACATACATACACACACACATTCTCTGGTGTGCGGCAGAAATACTTTCTGTGTATTTCCCATTTCATCACACAAAATTTTAAAAATATTTCTATTTGAGGATTGAGATGGAATATAATAAATAATTAATCATTTTTACTGTTGCATCAAGGACACTCTTATGTGAAGCAAATGCTTTTATAAAAAAAAAACTACTAGCACAGTCTGACCTAACTCCCTCGATTCTTACGAAGTTGCTGAAAGTTTTACTCACCATTGCTCTTGCACCATTAGTGCAAATGACAGCATGATGAGTAGAGCGTGAGACATGTCGGTACTATTATGAAGACAGTATTGATGTTGTGGATATCCTGAAAACGTCTTGGGGACCCCCAGGGACCCCTGGGCCACACTTCGAAGAGCACTACGGGACAGAATATCGCTTTCTAAGTGTATCTTGTCTGATTTTAAAGCATCTCCTTCCTCACACACAGCTTTTAAGTCATCCGGTTACAGAACCCAAGGTCCCGTCTGCGCCATAAGGCTATGCCTTTGTTAGTTAAGATGATTGCTGTTGATTAAAATGAGTTTAGTAATTTTTTATGACAGTTTGAAATGCTTAGGAGAAACCGATGTCCAGTGGATACTTAGCGGGAGACGTTGTCATTGATCCCAACTTCCAGGTCATTTCTTCTGAAGTCAGCCCAGGAGAGAGGGTGGAAGTGGCCGGCACCTGCTGGCTGGTTAGGAGCCTGCAAGAAGGCTGAGCCTCTAAACAAATAAATGCCGTGCTCACTGACACAGTGCCCTGCTCACTTAGCTGCTGATATTTCCCCCCAAAATTGTTCCAAGAGAAAGTAAATTGGTGGAATTACATCCTAATATTGTGCCAAGAGCTAAGAAGCTAAGCATATCCGCAGCCCCAAGCATCGCTGCTATCAGTGGCAGATTCTTCTATTTACTTGGGCAACCAGGATTTAATGAAGTATGGTTCATGGACCCCCTCCCCCCCCCCCCTCCCGCGAGCAGCTCTTATCAGATCCTTCAAACTGTAAAACCCGGTGCCTAAAAAATGCTGCCTGTGAAGGGGGAAGTTATAGGAAAAAATAATACATTTCCACCAGAATTAGCAGGAAAAGAAAGTACCCAAAAGGAGACCATCTACAAAGAGGGAACTTTTTCCAGGTATAAGTATGATAAATAATTAATTAACATGCCATTGGATTAGACCCTCAGATACCATTAGGCCACAACTTTGAGTAGATCTGAGCCCCTAGCTCCCCAAACCCTCAGGCCATCCGATGGTTGGTGGTGTTTCTTCTGAACAGCATTGCTGTCCGGGCCTGGACCTCCTATGTTTACAGATATAGACAGTTCTCTCTCAAACACAGACTCCTATATCCATTCACAGGCATGCACTTAGAAAACCACAAAGCAGTTTATTAAATTCTATACGGATACATGTAAGTGCTGCAAGGATTCTCTCACAGGCTAGATGCCCATTGTTTGCCTGTAGGCGGATGTAGGAAGGGACATAGAACCAGAGTCGTTTATTAAGATTAAAACCGTTTAAGGGAAATGAGCTGGAGTCATTAAAACAGTTGAGAGCATGAACCAAGCATGCATTTCCACAGCGAAGGTGAATCTGCCTTCAGAAGCTTCTCCCTGTGGGCTGGTCATTGTCATGTTTGCCTGGGCAGCTCTTCCTGCTGTGGTGGGGAGAGCGGGGATTGCCCATTTTCAGGCAGGTCCCAGGCAGCTAAGGCCATTCTCACTGCCATCTGTCCTTTGATTAGGCACTTAGCCTCTTTAGCCAAGGATTATCCCTGGGAATTAGATGAGGTAATGGATTCAGAACACAATAAAATACCTGCATATGATAAAAAAAAGCAATAAATATTAACTCCTCTGACTCTAGGGTTTCTGTGTTTCCATTGCTGACTTTCCCACCACACACACACACACACACACACACATACACACACACACACACACACGTCTCATTAATGCTGTTCCTTTAGATCTGCTAATACCCTGAGTGAAGTTAGAGTTCAGTCTTGTAAATAACAGCTCCTATGTACTGAGGGCTCACTATGTACTAGTCATTGCATAGACTAAACTACTTTAATGCATCACCTCGTTTACTCCTCCTAGCACCTCTGTGACAAGTGCTCTGATTATTCCCATGTCAGAGATGAAGAAACAGACACTCACTGTTCAGCTAATTTACCGCCTGGTAAATGAGGAGCATTGGAATCCAGGCAGACAAACTCCAGAAATCATGTTCGTAGATGGTGCTATAGACTGACGCTTGGGTAAGACTCGCCCAGGCTCCATTCTTTATCCTCAAGGGGGCCCCACAGGCCCCAGCTCAGTTCATTATGTGTTGATTTATAGTTTAATTGTCAGAAGACATCGTAGTTCCCACCTTTCTAGTTCTTGGAGGGGGAACCTCACCATCACCTTCATTTGTAAACATGTATGTTTACTTAATTTATAAGTATACAAAAGTGTGGTACTCGTGCCCACAATGAATACAAAATGTGTATTCCCGTATGTGGAACATAGGTTTGAAGAATTGTTCCGACGTTTATTCTTGTTTTTAATACGGGCTTATGGATCACCGACCAGTTTCCAGGCATTGTACGAGGAGCGGGAGAGACTAGACCGGAGATTCTAACCTGGGCACATTGATATTTTGACAAATACTTCTTTGTTGTGGGGGCTGCCCTGGGTATTGTAGGATGTTTAGCAGCATCCCTGTCATCTACCCACAAGATGCCAGTAGCATCCCCACCCCAGTTGTGACAATCAAAAATGTTTCTAGACATTGCCAAATGCCCCCTGGAGAGGGACAGCAAAATCACCCTGGGTGACACCCACTGGCGTCCTCCTTCCTGTCATGGAGCTTATATATGATTGGCCTTAAAAAAAAAAAAAAAAAAACAAGGAGAAAAACAGATAATACAGTTTCAGGTAATATCCAAGTAAAGCGATAGCGCATCATGGAGGAAGGGCAGTGTAAGTGAGGGACCTCACCTTGGAGCTTTCGCACACCCCAAACCACTGCAAAAACAATGCTCCCTCTGATTGGTAAATGGCCCCCATAGAAATGCAGGAACTCATTCCAGCAAAGGCCTTGGTGGGCCTTCTTGGATTGAAATGATTCGTGCTCCCGCTATAAGCATGGCTCTCCTTGACCTGCTCCAGCTCTCAGGGAGAAGGAAATGCCAGGGAAACTGAGGTCAGCAGTGGTGGAGGCGTTCTGCTCCCACATGGGCTCAGCATTTCTCTCTGTTTGGAGCTGAGGGGCAGGCGGCAAGGTCTGCGATGGGCTGGCAGGACCACTCCATTCTTCCAGCTTCCTAACCGAGCTAGTTCTTTGGGGGCGAAACAATGACAAATGTGGGATATGTTAAATTCCTCTCCTCTTTTCATTTGAACACATCTCCCTGAGATTTACTAGGTGGAATTGGGATGATAATGCAGAGGTTGTTTTCTGCACAGCCCAGTGACAATAAACTCTTTTAAGATATAAATCATGATATTAAAGGTCCCAGTAAAAGCCTTTGATGCAAATTTCTGCTGGTCTGTTTCCAACTCTGCTAGAAATGGTTATTAACCACAGCTGGGGGACACGCAGAGATACTGGGCCTTTTTATGTTTTTATATTATCAACACCCTTTTGTATTGCAGACCATTCCGTTACCTCTCCCCGCAGCGACAGCTCCCTGCCCAAGTGTCTTCAGGTTTGCAATGCTCTGTCCTTGGTAATCAGGCACTTGTCCTGGTTTTATTCTGTGTTGATGCCGCAGCCCAGGAACTGGTCCCTGTCACACTTCCTACCCCCTATCTCGGTTCCAATGGGGACTGTGGCCTCAAGAAGACCCAATGTCCATGACAAGGACTCCCAGTGCCAAGTAGTGGACATCTGTTAACTTATTTGTTTGCTCATTCATCCTAGAAACATTTACCAAATGCTACTGTAATCCAGGCCATATGCTAGGCGTGTGTGTGTGTGTGTGTGTGTGTGTGTGTGTGCATGTATGCATGCGCTGTGTGCCGTTGAGCTGGCTCTGACTCCTGGCTACCTTATGAATGAGTGAAGTCCTGTCCTCCACAGCCCTGCTCAGCTCCTGTTGACTCATATCTATGGTTCTCTATTTTATTTTCATGTAAGTTAAGTTGATATAAGAGACTTCAGCAGCTTAGAGTTGAAAAGTGGAGAGAAGAGGCCGATAACAAGGGCAGAAAGCACTGCGTACCGGAAAGTTAAGGTGACTGGATGAGGTCACATAGCTTCAGGTATGCTGGGTTTTAAATAGTCAGCCCTGAAAAACAGTCACACAGAGCAAAGTCCTGGCAAACCATGACCCATCAAATAGGCATTAATATTGCATTATATTCAGAACTCTCGTTTTATTACTTAATTACTTATTGCTGCCTTTCAGTTCAGATGTATTGATTACCCACTGGACATCAGGAAATACTGCAATAGGCAGAAGCTTTCCCAGGAAGGTCTTACCACATCCTTCCCACAGCAACAGAGTCCGGGGGGGGGGGGGCACTGAGGCATTCTGGGAATACTCTGGGGCATCCTAGAGCAAAATCAAAAGTGGCCCCAGGCCCTGGCCAGTTTGACTCAGTGGATAGAGTGACAGCCTGTAGACTGAAGGGTCCCAGGTTTGATTTCAGTCAAGGGCATGTACCTCAGTTGCAGGTTCCCAGCCCTGGTTGGGGGCATGCGGGAGGCAACCAATCAATGCGTCTCTCTCACGTTGGTGTTTCTCTGTCTCTCCCTCTCCCTTCCACTCTCTCTAAAAATCAATGGAAAAAATATCCTCAGGTGAGGATTTAAAAAAGTGTCCCCAGGACCAGAATCAAGGCCTTGGCACTGCCCTGGCGTCCCCCTCAGTGCTGCCCAAATGGAACTAGGTGTCTCCGGGCGATTCCCACCTTCCATGGGCATTCCCCAGGGCTCTAAGAGTGTCTCCTGCTGGGAATGAGCACCTTGTTTCACTATTTAAAACTCTTGAAGGCCATTCAAGTACACAGTCTTACCACCTTAGCAGAGGGGAACTCAGTCTCCTGACAGGAAAACAGCTTGCACATTCCACTGTCCTGCAGGCTTTGCTGGGGAATCGTGTTGCCTTGGCTCCAATGCTAAGGCCCTTTGCTTTAAACCCTCCCCGAAATGTTACCACAGGACTGCCCTGTCCCAGGCTATGGAACACTCACCTGGAACCCCTGCCAATAACTAGCGTGCCAGAATTCAGCAGCAGGCTGTCTAGAACATCTCTGCATATTCACTTGGGCTGGAGCCTGTGACTAGGGAGTTCGGAAGGGGGGGGGAGGAATTTGGTGACTATTTCTGGTAACATTCTTTTAACTTGGAGTCATTGCCAGCCTTTAGTGGGTAGAACGAATATGTAACTTAAAAGCAGAATACCAAGATGTGTCATGGTGTGGAGCCCTCCTGGCCGCCCTCCAGTGCTTACCACTGGTGTTTTAACCACAGTCAGAACCTATGGTTTCTCCCCATGGTTGGTGCCCCAAATATGTTGAAATATCAATATTAGAAGAATGCATGATTTTCAAAATTAACACTCATTGAAAAGTATGTGATTCATGTCGGTATGTTCTTATTTTGTGACAAAAACCTACAAGAATCACTCTTCAATGACAGTTCCCTCTCCCCAGCTCCTGAGTTTAAGTACAGCATGACAACAGATCTATCATCAATGTAGTAATTAGCCCAGTTCTGATTTACCTTCATTGCTATATGTTTCATTGCTTTAATGACATCTGCTTATTCTTTATTATCCTCTGAAGAAGTTTTGAGGATATATTCACTGAGTAAACCAGAAATGTTGGCATCAATCTCACCAGGATCCATAGTTTAGTTGTCTAGCCTCTTGGTGAGAAGTGTCTGACCATTACCCCGATTTTGTCCTTAAACATATTTTAGATTAAATGATGCAAGCTATCATTTTTTTAAAACTAGGATTATGTTCCTTGCTCTGCATTTTGGGATTAGTGGCCAATATGAAATATTGATAAATAAAAGTAGTATTATTATAGGAGTCACAGCAATCAGATTGTATATTCCTTAATGATATGATTTATAAATCCCCATATATTATTAAGCATTATTTTTATACATCTTTAAAATTTGTAAATTCCTGTAACTCAAACCGACATTGCTAGAGCAAAACTCTAGAAGTCATCAAATAATCCATCTTTCTTCACCTGTATGTTAGCTGGTCTCTAAATTATCTGTCACTCTTGTCCTGGCCAATGTGATTAAGGGGGATAGCCGGAAATAGGAATAACACAAATATTTGAAATCCCCAAATTAGCCAGACCTCATTTGAGTGAGTAGTTTGTCTTCCCTCAACAGACCCTGGTCCATGTATATCCATTTATTGTCCTATTCACCTGTAGTGGAATTCTTAATAAGCAGTGGAAATACATATATAGTGAACTATAGGGAAAGAGGGGAGGTAGAGGGTCCAAATGGTCACAGAGCTGAATGATTCGTGAGACACATAGGAGTTGACTGTATTGTTATCAAGAGGCTATTTCTGTGAATGCCCATTATTTAAGAGGACTTATATAGAGAATACAGTTGCATGGCAGATAATTAAATAACTTTTTAAAGATTTTAGAATAAATATGGTTATCATTTCAAAAGACTTTCTGGAATGACAGGCTTTGAGATGTATCCTAAATCTTAGTGGGAAACTAAAAGGCTCTCCCAGGATTTGTAGTCACTTAAGCATCTCTAAGTTTATTTTCGAGTTAGATGCTTTACTGGCTGTGGATTTGTGTACGTGTAATCATCCAGAATATTTTAGAAATACACAATTTGGCACCTCACATTATAATCTGAAGAGAACATCACTGATGTTTTGTAAAAATCTTGAGTAAAAAAAAAAAAAACACACCCTAATTTGCAGTTCCCTTCAACCAGTCTTATTTCTGCAGCCTAATATGGATATAAAATGTATCTGGCATTAGTATTTCCTAGTATTGCTGTAGTGTGCCAGAATCTGTAGACCTTTTCACAATGAATCCTTTATTACAGTAAATATAAAAAGACGTAAGATTCTAAACAGCTCATCATATTCCTTCTAATGTTCCTTGTATTTGAGAACATATTTTAACGTATATTAAGTATTTGAATTTATTTTCAAATGGCAAATTCATTCTTTTAATTGCTGCCCTTTAGGAGTTCTTAGTGCACATTTGTGAGGTTAGGAACTGGAGACATTCATTAGGATCACCTTCGCACTGGAAGAAAATTCAATCTTTTCCTAAGTTTGTCAAGCTTAGGTATGACATAGCTTTTTGACATAATGTAGGAGTTGTCATCTTAGAAACAGATTATCATAAGCCAGGCTCTAGCCTGTAGATTCTAATTTTGGAAGACCTTTGGAGATTTTCACATTATGTGGAGGACTTAGATGAATAGTGAGGTTTTAGAGAGGTTTATTGTCTTCAATATTGTGCACTTATAGTAAACCTTGGATATACCCCATAGGGTAGTGCTTTTTACTGCATAAGATTTGCATATGTTTTTTTTTAGCCTATTCATGAAAAGGCTGAGAATGTTATTAATCCCACCCTCTAATGTGGGCAGGTAATTGAGAATTACTGTTGACTGAAAGAAGAGGAAAATTAATTTAGGCTTTGTTAAAGGGGTATTAACTTTACAATACAGCAGGCCCTCCCATTCTAGATATTTCTGTTCATAAGAATCTACAAATATGTGTCTCTATATTTGGGGTAAAAAAATAGACATCAAAAAGGGATCAAAGTACAGTGTGTTCATAACTAGACTCAGTGCATGGAGGAGCTGCATCACCGCCCGCAGTGGAGAGGGAGCCTAGACCAGGCCTTGGAGCAAAGCACACTTGGTAAATGCCACTAGAGCCCATGAAGAGTCCCTGAGTTTCTCAGTGTCTTTTCTGGAAAGCTGGAAGAGGGGGAAAGCCCGTAAGGTGGATGCTTCCTCGGCTGTATAGATTCTAAAAGCTAGCTAGCATCATTTTCTACTCTTTCACTCATTTCTTAGTCTTGTAACTATTTTGTGAAACATTGGGTCTCATTTATTAATATTTCCTCTAAGAACATGTCCTCGCCTATTCCCTTAATCTAACCCAGATGTCAAGAAACAGGTGGAGCCCTAGCTGGTTTGGCTCAGTGGATGGAGCGTCAGCCTGTGGACTGAAATGTCCCGGGTTCAATTCCAGTCAAGGGCACATGCTCAGGTTGCAGGCTCGATCCCCAGTAGTGGCCGTGCAGGAGGCAGCTGATCAATGATACTCTCTCATCATTGATGTTTCTATCTCTCTCTCCCTCTCCCTTCCTCTCTGAAATCAATAAAAATATATTCTAAAAAAAAAAGAAACAGGTGGAGACAGACATCCCACCCCTTCCTGTTTACGTTTTTAACTGCATAGGATGTGATCATTTTAAATGCAGAGACTAGATATGTGCTAGTATTTGCAGAGTTGGCTTTTTGTTGTTGTTGTTCTGAGGAATGTCTGATCCTACTTCCTGATTTTTCAACAACACTTATCCTTTCATTCAATAGCTTAAAAAGTCATTGTATCAGTTTTATAAGAATGGACCAAAAAACAGTAAAACATTTCTCATTAGATGATGAAAAGTCACAGTGAAATACTGGGCACATTACTTAAATTCCTATCTTTTATTCATCTATACTGAACTCTAAATGTATTTATGCTTAGATTACCAATAAACTTGTCTCTTAGATGTAAGCATTTTCAATTTGAGAGTTTTAAAATTAGGAGGATGAAGCTCATATAAATAATAAAAAACCATAAGTGTCATATTTTGCACTTTATTGTGGAAAAGTGCATCTTATGTCCATGGTTGATTACATTTATGTAATCCAAATGTTAGTTTGAGCTATGAAGCAAAATACAGTTGACCCTTGGACAGCATGGGGGTTAGGGTTGCTGAGCCCTGTGCAGGCAAAAATCTGCATTTAACTTGTAAATTTCCACAAACCTCAGTGCTGCCTTGCTATCTGCAGGATTGGTTCCCGGCCCCCTGTGCCTACCAAAATCCATGGGTGCTCAAGTCCCTTATATAAATGGTGTAGAACAATGCTTACATTCAGCCCTCCACATCTGTGGATTCTCAACTGGGGATAAAAAATACTTTTTGATCGAAGTTTAGTTGAATCTGCAGATGTAAAACCAGTGATAAGAAGGGCCAGCTGTATATTTACTGGGGGGAAATCCGTGTTCTCTTTGTGAAAGTGCACCCAGGCAGTTCAAACCCATGTTGTACAAGGGTCAGCTGCACATTCACTTACTGAGTAATAATCACCAGTTTTAACTTTTAACCACTTAATTCACTGCAAGTCAATGTGTGAGATGAAATGGCCACTTCAGATTACTTTTTTTAATAAGCAGTATGACATCAGAAGTACCAAAGTTCATGCTAAAATTTCTTTTGAAGCATGGCCCACATATTTAAAATATTTACGGATCTCCATTTGATTGGGTAATTTTTACGCTCCAGAGACTGGTAGAATTCTTGGAGGAGTTAAGGTGGACCCTGATCTTCATTTGACTGGGCACGGGGAATTGTCCAGTAGTTTTCTTTAGTAAATACCCCAGGATTCAAAATGGATATAATGGACAGTGGCCATTTTGGCTAATATCCCTAAATGCCAATGTACAAAAGCCACATGGATCACAAATTAGGTAGCAACACTTGCTATTATTACAGATAAATCCCAAAATTTCTTTTTCACGTGCCAGCGTCAGGTAGGCATTCTTGGTAAACAGGTAGCTTTCCTCCATGAGGTGGTTCGGAGAGCCAGGCCCATTTCATCCTCTGACACTGCCTACCTGCTAGACTCCAGAGTGCTCTGTGTCCATTCGACAGTGAGGGGGCGAAGAACAGGTGAGCAAACAGGGAAGCTTTAGAGAGGCAGGCATGAAAGTGACCCATACCACTTTTGTCCACAGCCCATTGCCTAGAAGTTAATCACATGACTTAACTGCAAGGAAAATTGGGAAATGTAGTATAGCTGTGGTCCCAGGCAGAGCAGATGAAGGGATGGGAAATACACGTTGTAGATAAACAGAAATTGGACTAGATGGACATATTATGTAGCAATAAAAGTTCTCTGGTTCTATACTGCATTATTATTCTTTTTGAAATATCACTACAATGACTGCTACCGCTAATAGTAGATTTTTTCAAGACATTTAGAGTTATTTTCTTCAGATTCTTGTGGAAGCTTTGTCCCAACTCTGAAGATTTGCTCAAAAACAAGCATTTAAACTTGGGGCTAGATCCTTGGGGTTCTTTAAAACTTATGCCATATTATGCTATATTTCTGTTTGGCTTTGTCCTCAAGAAATTAATTAGGGAAACTGCATAATTATAGTGGAGAGAGAGAGAGAGGGGGGGGGAGGGGAGGGGAGGGGAGGGGAGGGGAGGGGAGGGGAGGGGAGGGGAGAGGAGAGGAGAGGAGAAGAGAAGAGAAGAGAAGAGAAGAGAAGAGAAGAGAAGAGAAGAGAAGAGAAGAGAAGAGAAGAGAAGAGAGAGAATATCTTTATCATTAGCATCCAAATATTTTACCCCTAAAGATTTTTAAAGTAAATTTTGGACCATCTTTAATATCTTCTTAATGTGGTACTACTGTTGGTTCCCTTTTAATTTTTCAATTTAATGTTTTAAGAAGTAATCCAAATAAATGTAATAATGTTAGAACTTTATCCTTGAATCCAGTGTTCTACTATTTCAGATTCGTTCTAATGGTTCCGGCCTTTATTAGAATTTCTTTGGAGATAAGAACGCTCTGTACAGAAGACTGGAAACTTGATGCTCCTGAATTCCATTCTTCTCTTCTGAGCCCTTTTCCCATTCGTACTTGGCTTGCAAATTGATCTCTGTCTGTATTTATGATCTTGAAAAGGGCCATCATAGTGATTTCCCAGAGGCTTAAGGAGGGCTCTTTTAGTGTTTATCAATCAGCTTTACAATAACATGGGCAAAGGAATATTATGGTCTTAGGACTTGATATGTCTGCAAAAATGGCTGCTCGCACTGCTGTGGAGCCTGGCGGTTTTCCTGCAAGGACATTATACCCACAATCAGTGGAACACATCTGTATAGAGTCGAAAGATAGAGCCTCATTCCTGGAACCCTTCTGGCAAGGACATTTACATGTGTTGAATGTTTCCGTTTTAAATCGCTTATTTGAATAATTTTCACCCCAAATGCACTCTTTTGAGCTATAAGTTAGTGGATTATTTGATGGTCTGTTGATCTATGGAGAAAAAAAACTAGAGGGACCATGATTTTTACCAAGAAACACTTGGTTGTTTCTGCCAAGCACATTGATGTTTATAACCTTGTTCTTAGATTTCATGTGTACTGGGATTTTCCTCACTTCCTCTTTGATATATGCTCCATTCTGTTTAAAACATTCTCCCCAAACATCTTTAAAGTTATTTGTCCTTGTTTCCCCCGCTCTTTCCTCCCTTCAAGACTGTGTTCTGTGTGATCCGAAGGAGCGATGGGAAACTGAGGGAACTGGGGAAATCCACTGTGTTGTCCTGACGTCAGCTTGTGTCTGGAAGTAGGGTAGAATATACCAGTAAAAATGGCACAAAGCTGCGTTTCAGATTCCAAGGTGTTGCTTATAATTCCAGGGAGGTATTTGTATACTTTACTTATCTTAAAACTGGCACTTCTCACTCTACCAAAAAAAAAAAACACACACACAAAAAAACTCAAAAGTTTTAGATAACATCAAACACACAGACGAATCTGAGAGTCAAGGGAATCTTACTCGTTTTTTAAGCTTCCCCATTGCCCAGATCAGCCAAGCAGAGCTCTGATTCCCCTGCTTTCTGGCACCTGGCACAGGAAATGAAAATCCTCATAAAGTGTTTAAAGAGAAAAGGTTGACCTTACAAGTAAATCTGGATTTACTGCCAAACCACTAAAAAGGAACTCTAAGCAGAAAAACTGTGTGTCAGGTGAATTCTTCATTCTATTTCAAGGCTGAAGTTCCAGTGATATGTATCCACTGAAAACAGTGAGAGGGGTGTGTGTGTGTGGGGTGTGTGTGTGTGTGTGTGTGTGTGTGTACTGCTTTCCCTAATTGTACACACCTGCTTTGCTCCCATTCCCCCGGGGACACACAGTCTTTTTATAGTAATGGTGGCAATTAGATCCCTTCCTTTTTAGATGCTCTTAATCATCTTTTAGGTTTGGAGCCAATGTCGTTGCCTCAAAATAGAATGAAAATTCAGGTTCTTAGCCTGTGGCACCCCTGATCACTCTCTTAGTATTCAGCAAACATTTATTGAGCTTAGAGACAGACACTGTATGAGGCCTATATGAAGAAGTGGCTACAATTGAGTAGTAGTTATGAATATCTGTTATAATGTCAGTAAAGAACATAAACATACTGCGTTGAATTTGGCTCTGTGTCCTGTTAAAAACATGGGTGTGTTTTTAATTACACTGGCACCAGGAGATACGTTATGAAAGAATTTAGTTATTCTTCTTACTTAGATTAAGAAGTTGCCTCTAAATCCTAATGTTCTTTAGTAATTTATTACAGTTCTATGACTCATGAGTCATTTGAATGTTTAAAAATCATTTTCTATTTTCAACCTACTCTTAGTAATATTTGGTAGTACAACCTTTTATGGATCTTAAATTTGCCTCTTTGAAGTTTTAGTGGATTTTCAGTGGATAAGTCTGTTGTCAGCTTTTCCAAGTCATTCAAAGCTTCATAGACTTCACATCTTTTTAATACCCCGTATTTTTTAAGCCTGTCTTTATATGGCTACCACCCTGTGCCTTTTAGATGCATCATATATATCCTGTGAGCTGTGGTAGCCAGAACTATAAGTGGTATGTAAGGTATAGGCGCAGTGTTTTATATGATAGTCAGCTCTTATTTATGTATAATTGTATTTATGGTTTCACATATTAGCAATACCTTCCTCATGAGGTAACTATGAGGATTAAATGAGATAATGCTTGGAAAGTAATTAGCACAGTGTTTGCATAAGGGACACTCAATAAATGTTAGCAATTGTTACTATTTAACATTTTATAACATTTTAATGAACATACACCATTGCCAGTCACTTTCATTTTTTGAGCCTACATTCATTTCATTCAAAAATGTGGGGTATGCTCCAGTCAGATCAACATTCCTAATACCCATCTTGTCTGTTTCATTCATTCAACAAATTCAGGTAATAAGTCTTCTAGGAATGGAGCTAGGTACTGGGGATACAGCTAGGCCAGGTCTCTGCATTCAAAGAGCCTACCATACACAGCGAAGACCAAGAACAGGTAGGTCATTACAATAGGAGCCCTGAGAAGTGCAGGATCAATGGAAGAATAGAAGGGAGGGCTAACCTAGTACCAGAGAAGGTGGGCTTTCTGGAAGAAGTGATGTTAAAGCTGAGCCCTGGGGCTAAGTAGGAGTTAGTCAGACAGACAGGCTGGAAGAAGGACAAAAGTGGAAAAATTGCCAGAAGGCAAAAAGTATGTGTAATAATTGGAGGTGAGAGAAAATGCTGTTTATTGAGAAACTGGACACAATCTAGCAAGAATGGAGAGGAGGAGAGTGCAGAGAGAAGGCTGGAGAAGCGGGCAGGCACCAGATCTCCGAAAGCCTCGGGATGTGTGTCAAAGAGTTTGAACCTTCCCCCGCAGGAGCTGAGAAGCAGCCAATGGCTTCTCTCCCTTCATCTGATCCCAGCCAGGTCTGAGCCCATCCACATCTGAGCCCATCCACATCTAAGCCCATCCACATCTGACCCCATCCACATCTGTACCCATCCATCTGAGCCCATCCACATCTGAGCCCATCCACATCTGTCCCCATCCACATCTGTCCCCATCCACATCTGTCCCCATCCACATCTGTCCCCATCCACATCTGTCCCCATCCACATCTGAGCCCATCCACATCTGTCCCCATCCACATCTGTACCCATCCATCTGAGCCCATCCACATCTGAGCCCATCCACATCTGAGCCCATCCATATCTGTCCCCATCCACATCTGAGCCCATCCACATCTAAGCCCATCCACATCTGAGCCCATCCACATCTGTCCCCATCCACATCTGTCCCCATCCACATCTAACCCCATCCACATCTATCCACATCTGTCCCCATCCACATCTGAGCCCATCCACATCTGTCCCCATCCACATCTGAGCCCATCCACATCTGAGCCCATCCACATCTGACCCCATCCACATCTGAGCCCATCCAGAACTGAGCCCATCCACATCTGCCCCATCCATCCACCTTCCCTAGATTCCCCATGACTTGGCCCCACCCCTAATTTTAAGATCTTTCCTATTATTTCTCCCACATAACCCTGCCCACTGTTCCCACATGTCCCTGTGTTTGTTCTCTCCTGGATTGGGATGTCCTTCTTCAAATGCTGCCGTTGCGTCCAGGAAGCATGTGCGGAGTCCATGGTGTGTGCCGGGCCTTGTGAGCCTCCCTCCCTCCGATGTCTGCTCACTCATTCATTCACTCCATCAATATTTATGGAGCCCTAACGTGGAGAGGGAGCTGCGCTGCTTTTAAGTGACATTTGTCCTGTGAAGGTCTCCAGACGCCCGAACTGGAATAGCCTGTTCCACTTTCCTTCCTCTGCTGAGATCCTGAGATCCTCACTGTGTCTCTCCCTGGTTCTCGCCACTTTGGAAGCAACGTGATAGCTAATTGCTTCACTCCTACAAGACTCTGTGCTATAAGGGACAGAGTCCAGGTCCAATTTGTCATCGTGTTTTCCAGAGTTATAATCTTGCATTAATCTAGGAGCTGCGGTGTTCATAATAAACATGAATAAATGAATGAACACATTTTCTGAAAATGGGTAATAATAACCTTATTTTGGCATTTCTTAATGACTCACATTGCCAAGCAGAGCAAATTAAATTACTTGTTTCAAAGTGATGAAAACTGAATCTAGTACAATTTCTCTAAAAAAAAATCACTATTTCCTACAGGATTCCAAGATTTACATTAAATAAAAACACCCAGCCCTAACCGGTTTGGCTCAGTGGATAGACTCACAGTGGTTCTCAACCTTCTGGCCCTTTAAATACAGTTCTCATGTTGTGACCCAACCATAAAATTATTTTCGTTGCTACTTCATAACTGTAATGTTGCTACTGTTATGAATCGTAATGTAAATATCTGATATGCAGGATGGTCTTAGGCGACCCCTTGAAAGGGTCGTTCAACCGCCAAAGGGGTTGCGACCCACAGGTCCCAGGTTCAATTCCGGTCAATGGCATGTACCTTGGTTGCGGGCACATCCCCAGTAGGGAGTGTGCAGGAGGCAGCTGATCAATGTTTCTCTCTCATGGATGTTTCTAACTCTCTGTCCCTCTCCCTTCCTCTCTATAAAAAAATCAATAAAATATATTTTTTAAAAAACACCCATAGTGAATAATGTTATTAAGGATTACACATCTAAAATATGTACTTAGAACAGGGAGGGTCACCTCTACTATCATTTCTATACTATGCATTTACTCATGGTTTTTTATGTTCTTATCATCATGGCAAATCAGAAAAATAGAGTAAACTTCACCTGTTGATTGCTAAAAATAGAACTCTGAGTGGCCTTTAGCTTTTCAGTCTTACAGCTCTGGGCTCACAGCTGGCATCGGCAGTGCTTCCTCCTGCATGTCCTGGGCACACCAGTCCCTCCCCACAGCTTCTGGGACTCCCAGTGCAACTGGGGTCCCGATTGTCTCCACAGGGAATGCTGTCCTGGAGGCTTGATTCTCTCCAGTGGAGTCATGTCTGTTCAAAGAAAAGGACAAGAGGAACCCCACTTCACCCGAGGGAATTTTAATGCCGCCTTAAAATCCGTAACGAAATGTCAGATTGTGCTGAACTGAAGACCCACGGTCCATGTCGTCAGACGACACGGTGCCCGCATCCGCCTGCTTGCACTCCCCGTGCTCGCTGAGGCCGCTTGAGCTGTATCTGACACTGGAAGACCCATTTGAGGACTTTCCTCATCAGATAATCTGCCAAAGTCAAGGTTCAGAGAGGACTTTTGAGAGGAAGTCTGGGGCGGGGGTGGGAAGAGCTTCCCAAGGTTGGGTGGCCACGGTCACTCACCTGGTCACTGTGCTCGGCCTCCTCTCCTGGGATTGGACAGTGGTGTTCTGGCTGGATGAGTGATATTCTCTAAAAGCTGGCATAATAGAGCTGTTGCAAATTGACAGGGAGGAGATTTGCACTTAGGAAATGACTCTTTGGAAATGTCCCAGGCCCCATTTCTGTTTTTGCTACTTCCCACTCCTTCCCGTGGTTAATAATCCTAGGGGACTCACCAATATTGAGTGATCGCTGTGTGCTAGATACAACACATTCTTATCTAAGTCGATCCTCGCGATGACTCCAGGTAAGCACTGTTCTATCCTTTCACCGAAGATGAAGAAACACCTATAGAGGAAAAAAGTAGCAGCTGCAGCTCCACGCTCTGGTCGCTGTACTGCCTCCTGTTTTTTGCGGGATTGTGCGCTCAGAGTACATGAGGCAACCTTAACACAAGCGGGAACAAAGCTTAGTTATAAAAGTTAATCTCTTGGCCACATTCTGAGAACAAACTTCACATTCCAAACCCAAACTTCAGAAGGTTTTGGAATTTAGCTTCCATGTGGGATATCTACCCTGTATGTATTTAGAAAGTTGACTGTAAAACTCCAAAAGAACTATAGATATGCTCTTAGAGGCCTGGTGCATGAAAATTCATGCACTGGAGGGGGCGTCCCTCAGCCCAGCCTGCCTCTTCTCACAGTCCGGGAGCCCTCAGGGGCGGGGGGTGACCTGGCGATCAGGGGAAGGCAACGCCCCATCACACCTCTGCTGCTGCCACTGCCAGCAGCACAAGTCTCGGCCGGCCCTCGTTACCTGAGCCTTGGGTGGCCCTGGGGGGCTGAGGGGATTGGGGGACTCCAGAGGCAGGTGCATGGCAAGGCCGGGGGCTGGAGAGCTGGGGGGCTGAGGGGACTGGACGTCGCCATCTTGTGGCTGTGGACGCCACCATCTTTGAGGGCGGGGCAGTCAATTAGCATATTCACTCCTTATTGGCTGTGGGTGCCGCCATCTTTGAGGGCGAGGAAGTCAATTAGAATATTCACTCCTTATTGGCTGTGGGCGCTGCCATCTTTGCAATGGTGTGAGGGTCAATTTGCATATTCCCTCTTTATTAGATAGGATGTGTATATCTGTACATGTAATGTTAAAGAATTATTTTACTAATATATGTAAGTTTTTCAGAACTGTGTACATGCTGGCAGCATGTGATATTCTATCCCTCAGCCAGGCAATAAAGAAAAGCCCAATTTCAGTAGGCAGGCAAGTAAACTGCTGGTTCAAGAGAGAATCTTCCCACTTGACAGCCACCCACCCATGGCCTTCCCTGGGTCAGTTATTGGAAGTCATTGTCTCCGCCTTTTGTACACTATTGGTGGTACTTTAGAGTAAGAGGAAAATGAACATCATCTAGCAAACTCAGCTAATCACCCCTTCCCCACCCCTCTCCCTCATCCACATCATGCCCTTGCTCTAAGATGTTCTGAATCCTGCTTGCTGGCTAAGGCAAGAGTGGTTAAAGGAATAACTATGCAGGTAAACAGTTTAAGTATTATGTTCATCTTCATGAACGATTATAAAATGAGAAGGAAACGCTCATATATATATACTAGAGGTTGGATGCACAAAATTCGTGCACTCAGATGGGGGGTCCCTCAGCCCAACCTGCGCCCTCTTACAGTCCAGGAGCCCTTGGGGGAGCAGGCCTAAGCCAGCAGTCAGACATCCTTAGCACTGCTGTGGAGGCGAGAGAGGCTCCCGCCACCGCCACTGCACTCACCAGCTGTGAGCCCAGCTCAGGGCTTCTGGCTGAGTGGCACTCCCACAGGGGGAGTGCACTGACCACCAGGGGGCAGCTCCTGCATTGAGCGTCTGCCCCTAGTGGTCAGTGCGTGTCATAGTGACGGGTCATTCCGCCGTTCGGTCGATTTGCATATTAGCCTTTTATTATATAAGATCAGCAGACTTATGCATTTTGCCTATTCAACTGTCAATTTTCTTAAGTGTTTTCATTTTATCTCAGAAATTTTATAGGTATTAACTTCTAAAAATATCCACAGGGTCACTACTCAGGTTAAATTCTGTTTTCTTTTCTGTAAGTACTTAGGTTTATTATTAATAAGTAACAACATATAATTTTTTCTGGAAGTTAGATTGCCCAAGTATTTTTCTAATCAAAGAGCTTGATGCAATTGAGTATAATGAAACTCTTACTTTGTTCTAGTGTGAATGGGTCAGTCTTTTTCAGGAGTCTTATCATCTTGTCATGGAGTAAACAAACTCTGAGAAAAAAGTCAATATTCATATATACAAAGAAAATATTGTTTTACCTAAATCTCACACCTATCAACTTTCACACTCTACCCTGAAACAAACACATGAGGAAAGCTTTACACACACACACACACACACACACACACACACACACACGTTTTCTTATACACACAACACACAAAGTAATATTTAATTGTCAACTGTTTATCTTGCTGCAAGTGAAAGAATCGAATAGACTTTATGTTCTTGACAATAATTCTGTGGGTTGAGGAATTCTGTTACAGGACAGCTAATTATCAAATTTTAACGCAGTTGACAAGTTCCTTTTATAAACATAGTTATACGTTCCTCTTATTTCTTTAATTGGACATAGTCATGATTTTACTTCCAATGTTTGTGTTGCTAAAGACTGAGAAGGAAGCAAGCTGTCAATCCTAGGAAAGGTGAAGGAGGCTGCTCACTGTAAGGCAGGGAAGGCGACAGAGTTTTTGGGTTTTATCCTCAGCACCCTGTCCTGCTAGGAATCACATTCAGAGATGGGGTCTCTTCTCATCTTAAAGGTCTGAGAGTTGTGTCGTTTTCTTCTTCTGTTAGTGGTGAGGGGGTGCTAAAAAGGCTTGACATGAGCTGCCAATCACCATTAACCCCTTTCTTCCTGAACTTCCAGGTCAGGGAGCAATCTGAGTTGCTTTTTAAAAACTCTCCCATGGAAGCCTTCCCAACCCGGTCACGTTCCCCAAACCACAGTTTACAGCTGTCACAGCCCTCAGTGGGCGGCCTTCCTTTGTGTGGTGACTCTGAAGGCGTTTTGGTGGCAACCTATAAAAATCTTAGCGTAAATAGGATTCCTTCTTTTTATTATATTTCTCGGTAATAACATCTAGAATAAAGAGAAGGTGAAATTCTCATTGTTAGGTGTTGAAATGTTTTGTTTAATGCTGTAGTGCAGTTATCTAAATATTTAGTGAAATTAGGTCATAGTTTATTTTACATAATCTTTCCATATTTGCATAGTTTTGCTCAGCATCATTTTAATCCCAGTCATTGGAATCAGATAATATAAGGCTGCTATTCTGCCAGTGCTAGAAGCTTGTTGTGGCTTCCTTACACTTTCCTTTCTTTTGTATATTTTCCAAATATAGATGCTTTTTTTTGGGGGGGGGGGTAGTATGACTCAGAAATGCCTGTCAAGAATTTAGACCTAAAAACAAAAACTTGTCAAAGAGTGAAATGTTGTATAAATCAATTTCCTTTCATTGTCCCAACTGAAAGGATTAAAGAAAAATCAACCCAAAGAGTGGTAAAAATATTGATCTATTTTTTATCCCTTATGAAAATGTTTATATTGTAACACTCAATGTAACACTTGACCTTTTTTTTCAGAGAAAGCATATGTGTGAAAAATCATTAAAATGCAAACCGGTTCATTTTTCTTTAAAATATTTCCATAACTGAAAAAAGTCAAAGGCTCACACGGGCCAAATAAACAAGGTTTAAGTTCATGTGGGCTGCAAAAAAACAAGAGCTTCAATTTTCATAGAAACTTAGGTTTATTTATCTATAGACATGCTGAATACAAAGGGCTGAAATAAATGAGTTATCGTTAACATAAAGTAATAGAACATTTTAATAAAAATTAATATTTTTTCTTGAGCATTAACTTACCAGACACTGAATAACTGCACAGATAAGCAAAACCCAAATAAACCTATTTTTCTTGAAAAAAATAAATAAATAAATAAAATAAAATAAAATATTTCCATAACTTTAAATAAATATACTACATTTCGCATGTATCACTTTCCATTTAGAGAAGGGAGGATACTGAAAAGAGGATTTGGGGGTGCATTCTCCAAAAGAAGCACCCCCAGAGACCTGTCTGAATTTCTTAATCGGAAGGAAAGTTAGGCTATTGATTCGGAAGAAGGGAAGACGTTGCATGGTTCTGAGTGAGAAAGGTTTGAGGAACTTCCCCCTTTCGTCCAAGGAGCGGGGGAGCCAGGACCCCTGCCATCCTCTCACTGCAGAGCGCCATTGGCCAGCCATTCAGGATGGCCCGGCCACCATCAGCGAGAGCTCTGCTCTGCGGTTTGTTTGCCACCTGTGCTCACAAAAGTTAAAGTCAGTAGATAAAGTTAAAATGGATGAAAGAGCAACTTAAGGATAAGAGCTGGGTGATGTTGGAACCCCAAATTGGCATCTGTTCACCTCCAAGACTCCAAAGTCCTTAAAGTGGGTGTTGGCCAAGAAGACGGTGAAAGAGGTCGGGCCATGCCACTGCTTCAGGGACAGGAACTCAAAAGGATGGAGCCAGGTTCTGGAGAAAGGCTGCCAGAGACTGCCCCACACTAGCCAGAGTTCAGGGGGATCGCTTAGTAGCGGGGCAAAACCCTACCCACAACAAGCAAACAAACAAAACCCCACATTCTAGAAATTACCATTTCTCACCGGCTGATTTAAAGAGCCAAATTAGTGCCCAGATTGTGCCTTTATCAGAAACTTTATTAAGTCAACATCTTAGCCCACTGTGTATGATGCAGTCTTGACCGACACAGTCAAATAATTCTTGAGAGCATCCAACTCAAACAGAAGTGACAAGTTCAGGAAGCTGCACCAGTTCGCCTCCGCGGAGCTCGTGTGGCTCTTTAAGGGGAAGGAGACCCATCCTAGCAGCTCTGGCTGTGCCCTTTCGTTCTTAGTAGAGCGGACAGAATTACATCAACTATGACAGGTGCCCTTTCACTCCTGGCCCAAAGTCAAGGCCTGCCGATAGCACAGGACGTCACTCAGTGCTTGGCCGGGGCTGGGCCCATTTGGCACAGAGAACTGGTATCTGCACATCAGCCCCTTCCATGGAATTTTGAAGCCTATTTATTTTATTTATTTAGCTGCAAAAAGCTTTATTTCCATTGGATCCAAGGCCTGGGAGGGCTTCCCTGGGAGAGAATGCCTAGTGGTTTGGGGGAGAGGCTCAGGCAGAAGCCAGACACCAAAGGGTGTGCAGAGGGGCCCCTCAAAGGCCTCTGAGCTCCACAGACTCCTGGTCGTGCTTGAGGGGGAGCCTTCCGAAGAGACACTCGCCCAGCCCAGCCTGGGGCCGGCAGCCTGCAGAGGTGAGCCAGGTGTCGAGCATCTTCCTGATGAGTTTCTCCTCCTCTCCCCGGAAGTGGTTCTCTGGGAAGTCACGGAGCTGAGCTCTGCGTGGGGAGAACCAGGGCCTGCAGATCCACTGGGGCCTGGGTCAGGTTCCTCTCCAGGGCCTGAGTTTTGCCCATATCCTGGGAGAGCTCCTGCCCATCCTGGAGAGAAGGCGGCCACCGCCTTTATGAGACGCTGGGCCCTCCTGCTTCTCTGCCAACTCGCCCTCCAGAGCCACATGGTCGCGGAGGAAACAGAGGCCCCGAGAGAGGTGGGTGTGGGGCCCGCAGAGGAGCTGGCCAGGCAGGCGGCAGCCTCCGCCTTGGGGAATAATAATTCCGATGAATTTGGGCGCTCATGGTTGAGGGCAATGAGTTCAGGTCAAAACCGGTGTGGGCTGGTCTGGAGGCGGAGGATGGCTGAGGTGGTTCTGTCCAGGGGGACTGAGAGGGAGGTTGGAGGGAGGCCGGAGGCTAGAGGAAGGGGTGTCCCTCGTCGGTTCCCTCCAAACACTGTTGAAGCAAGAGGCAGATCCAGGACGCCCAGGGCACTGCCTGAAGCCTGTATTTTTCAAATGCCCCACTGCCATGGCTCCTTTCTATTCCTTCCATGTGTGCGGGAGGGGGAGGGGGAGGGGGAGGGGGAGAGGGTCTGAGGGAGAGAGATGAGAGATACCGGAAGGAAATGATATCAATATCACCTTCTAAAGCAGCACTGGACAATTGAAATACAATGTGAGCCACATACTAGTATGTAATGTAAATTTTTCTAGTGGCCACATTAAAAAATTTAAAGAAACAGGTCAAATGATTTCAATTATATTCTATTTATCCCAATATATCAAAGATATTATCATTCCAATATGTGCTCGGTCGCCCAAGCCTTTCCGCGCTCTGCCTGGGGAATGCAGTCTGTGCTGCGCTTACCCCCGTCTCAGTTGCTTGGGGGGCATTTCGCTGCGCAGTAGCCGTATGTGGCCAGGAGCTGCTGGAGGGACAGCCCGGGGCTGGAACATGGCTTCTGAGCACAATTCCCATGTGCGATGCCAGACTTCTGACACTTCAGCTCCCAATCTGAATATGTTTTTCTTCACAAAAGAAATCCATATGTATCAGTATCTGGGCTCTAACACAGACACGGGCATGAACCCAAATACAGTGGGGCCTTGACTTACGAGTGTCCCTACTGACGAGTTTTTTGAGATACCAGCTGTCTCTCGGCCGATTTTTTGGAGTAATTTGAGTTAACGAGCTCCTTAACGAGCTCCTTAACGAGCTCGGTCTCGGAACGAATTAAACGTAAGTCAAGGCCCCACTGTACAAACTAGCCTCTGGGCCTGAATGACCTGTCTGGATTTCCTTCTAAATTCACCTGGAAAAGAAATAGCTCCTCCTGGATGCTTTCTGAGGGAGCACGTGCACCCATCATCATGCTGTGTTGTCAGCTGCTGACTCACCGTGAACGGGGCGCCCCCGGGGACCGTGTGCCAGGCCGCCAGCCGCGCCGCCTACAGCTTCTGAAAAGCCGGCCTCCTAACAACATCCGCGTCCTTGGGTTGACTTTGCTGACCTTCTCCCAACTCAGAAACTGTTTTTAAAACAAAAGCATAGTGAAGAATTAAGCTTGGAGAAGCAGTTGTCTTTCAGTCCGTTAACTTATCTGAGTGTGCCAAGGAGGTCAAGCAAAGTGGGGGAGGGAGCAGCAGAGGGAGCCCCCCTCGGAGCTGACATCTGAGCCACAGGCATACAGTATGTGGGACCTGTTCTAGGACCACGTGGGCATCCAAAGGGAATAAGGCTGTCAGGGGATCCGTTGTTTAACTTTCTCAAAAACCTTTATTCACTCTATACGACTGACCTATTCAAAATTCTTATTTAACTCCCACCCTAAAATGTTTTGCTCAAGCTAAGCTTCTAAGCAAAAGGATATAAGATGCTCTCCATTAATTAATAAGTGCTGAGCTACTATTAAATACTTAAAGTAGGGATCAAATTAGCCAGAAGGCCTAGATACCACTTTAGCTCAATGATCCTTCACACTATCTCATCTATGCACATAAAACTCAATATACACCTGCCAGCCGACAGCATGTACTGCCGACCCTGCCTCCGTGTCGGGCATACCTGTTTAAGATTCTTCTCTTTTCCTGGTGGGTAAGGAGAGAACTGTGGTTTCAGAATCTCCAGCCCTGACTCGAGCTGAGGTCCCGGCTCCTTGTTTCTGTTGCCTATTATCCCAGAGTCTAATACGAACTCACAGCAAAATGACCACGTGGGTCACGTCTCACGCACAACAGCTGGAATCTGCTTTGCTGAGTTTAGTGTGTTTCACAGAGATGGAACTTTTCAATAAATAATGTGTGTGCTCAGCTGGTTGTTTTGGCACTTTCTAACCACTAGAGGGAGGTGAGGGCTCCTCTGGACCCCATTCCCATCATGGGGTCCCCATTGAGTGGTGACAGAGATGATTCAAGTGCAAAGTCTATTGATCCATGAGATGGAAGGAACATGAAATTAAATCCTAAATTTGGAAGCCTACAAACCCTGTCAACATGTTTGTCCTATTCAGTTTGAGGCAACATTTATAAATTTGAGCATGTCATGGAAACATCTGGATTTCCACCCTGAACAGGAGAATAGGAAGATGTGGCCACCCGGACCTATGCCTCTACAAGGCACCGCTAAAGGGGGGTACTTTCTCTTAACAGGGCACACACTCATTTCAACTCCATTACTACCACTCCCTGTTATTTTCCCAACACCAAGCCCAGATATCAAGTGTTACGTATAAACAAGCTTGCATTGTTATTTTCTTGTGGTTAAGAGCTGTTTTGGTCTTTTTGGTTATGGGTTTGTTTGTTTGTTTGTTTGTTTGTTTTGGTACTCAAGTCAATAGCAAAGATGGTAAAAGGGAAAACAGACCAAGTGAACCTCTTATAATTTCAAGGAAGATAAGGGAGAACATATTGCTTAGAGGCAGTAAAAAAATATTCAAAGCATCATCAACAACAAAAAATCGTATTAAATATTGAGGCTCTAATACACATCTTTCTAATATTCCGTGGGAGGAAATGCAGAGTGTGCACAAAGCACTCTTGAAATATATTGAGGGACAGTGGTGTCTGGCAGTGAGATCGGGGTGCACTGAACACACCACGTCTTCCCCAGAACAACACGTGTACGTGAGAGAAGCCACTGCCAGACACACTGTGTCATTTAGACACGGGATCTGGGGATGATTTCCTTGACAATATATGAAGCGATCTTGTCACTTCAGAGGGAACTAACAGTATTTTCTGACAATGATAAAATTCAAACTTTGAAGTAAAATAAGAGTTTTGGAAAGCATGCATCTGCCACTGTGAGCTTGACAGCTTCCTGATCCCTAGAAGATTTTTCTGATGAGATTGATGGTGATCCTGACAAACATAACTTGTCGTTATTGAAAATGAAATGAATCAACTGGGAAGATCTGCATCACTCAGTGAACCAATGCTTTCCAAAGGACAGAGTCACGATGTTATAAAATTACATATAAATTTAAAAATCTATACAAAGTATGAGGCTGGTAATGGATTTTAATGGGATGGATTATGCAAAGTTCGTTGATATGAATCAGATTCCACTTTGCAACTCACCTTTAAGAAATTGCAACTTGTTCACATTATCTGAAAGGCTAGGAAAGTGCTCTACCTTTTCAAGCTGCATGTCTGTGTGAGTGGGACTTTCTTTACGTCCTGCAATAGGTTAAATGCCGACGCAGATCTGAACGTCTAGCTATCTTCCTTCTGTTATGCCAGACATTAAAGAGCTTTCCAAAAATGTAAAAACGTCCCCTAATTCTCACCATATTTTTTTAGTTTTGGAAAATATTTCTATTTTATTAGAAATACATATTATTGTTACATTTAATGGGTTTGCCATTATTACATAAATAAATTTATAAATAAAGATTTTTCAAATTTCTAAGTCAGTTTCTAATAAGGTAAATATTGATAGAACACAAAAACAAAATTTCTTGGGAGGTCTTCAGAACAAGAAGGTTGAGAACCTATGATGTAGGGGACAGTGTCATTTTTATTTTTTACTCCAAAGTGACATGGCAACTTACTGATACAAAATTAAATGCTGTATCATTCATCTCCATTTTTAAATAAGATTCTCAATCAGACACACATATCAAATCACATTGTCTCATTATTCTCTTAGAAGTGTGCAGGACTTTAACAAATGAATGATATAAAATATGAACAAGACATCGATAGTCACATATTACCATGGAAATTTCACTAGGATTTATGATAGATATACCTGTATGTGGCTAGTTTAAAATTCTGTCTTTTTATAAATTAATTGGAAAATCTTTGACAAGTTTTGACTTAAGCATTACAGTTCAATGCAATTATTTAGACCAATAGGCAGGTGTACTCAGCTGTAAGAGATAAAGGCTTGAGCTTGGATAAACTTTATTTTTTCTTCGTCAGCAAAACTATGTTAATCTTTCTGCCTTACTTGGAATTAATTTCAAAACTAAGAATTTAAAGTTTTCATGAGGTCACCCCTACAGGGTAGTTTTGGCCTATCCTCTATTTCAGTTGCATATTGTTCTATTTCATTCATAAAAAGAGATTTTCATATTAGAAAATTTGAGATAGTTCAGTTTACTGATTGTGTCAGTGAATGAGACACTTACTGGTTTTGCAGTTGTATTTTTAAAAAGATACAAAATGAGATAGTCATTCTCTTTTAAAGAGTATTCTGAGAAAATGCCCGTTTTTCTGATATTGTGGGATACATGGGTTTTGTGCAGTAGGGATTTCTACAACCAAATAAGCACTACTATAAAATAAAATGACCTACTGTCTTACCCTGAAATGTAGCAGAAATGTATTCTGTGTAAAGGTGAGTGTATATAAAGTCCATGAATAAACTAAAGAAGCATTCAGTGATAATGGATGTCACATGTCCTCAGATGTGTTTGTTTGTTTGTTTGTTTTGTCTTTTGAGTGGGGAGTTTAGTAAACTTACATTTAAAATCATTGATAGGTAAGGACTTGGCTGTTGTCATTTTGTTCATTGTTTTCTGCTTTGTAGTTCTTGTTCCTCTTTTTTTTAATCTTTATTGTTGAAAGTATAACATAAGTCCTCCTTTTTTTAATTTTTAAATATATTTTATTGATTTTTTACAGTGAAGAAGGGAGAGGGATAGAGAGTTAGAAACATCGATGAGAGAGATCGATCAGCTGCCTCCTGCACGCCCCCCAGTGGGGATGTGCCCACAACCAAGATACATGCCCTTGACCGGAATCGAACCTGGGACCCCTCAGTCCGCAGGCTGACGCTCTATCCACTGAGCCAAACCGGTTCGGCATAAGTCCTCCTTTTACATATGTGTTATATTTTTAATTAGCAAGTTTGATAAAATCTCATAGCTATAAAAGAGTAAGTATTTATGCTGAATACATATGGATTACTAATAATAGAATACAAAAAGTTAAGAAAAAACTTGAAACAAAATTATATATAGTTTATAATTCCTCTATTTTGTTAAAAATTATAGGTGTATATGTGTGTGTGCATATACATATATATGTCTCTACAATTGGAAGTAAATGTATAAAACATGCATAGTGATTATCTCTGGACAGGGGATTGTGAAAGATATACTTATTTTTTTATAATACATTGAATTTGCCACACTTCCTAAAAAGAAAGTTACTTTGATTTTAAAAAAACTCTAAGTTTTCAGCCATCTCTTGATTCATTTTTTAATTAAATCTGCCTTCTCATAAATACTAGCATATAGATAATTATTTTTCCCTTTCTTATTTTGAAAAAAAAACAACAATTATGGTTGCTCATTCATTTCTTAGCGATGGCGCTCCTCTCTGAGCTCAAGTCATTAAACCTGGGGGAGAATGTTCTTTTAAAATGCAAATATCATCTGCATTAAAGCAACTGCCTTAAGGTTACAGTAAGACATGAAAGAGGGAAACACAAATGCTGAAAAAGTGCTGTGCGAGAAACAGCTGAGAAATCCTTTTCAAACACCTGCTTCTTCCGAGCACCTGTACAACAGTTGGCTGAAGACCCGCCTGACCTGATGTTGACAGGCGAGTCACCATCAGTTTTCCTTGGGTGTCTCTGTACGTCAGCAGGCCTCTCGCTCTCTGGCGTAAGAAAATTCTCCATTCAGGGCTGGATGTGTAAGTCCATTCCTCTGCCAGCTATTTTGTCCAAATGCTGTTATTCTCTGCGTTATCTTATTTTAACCCAAGTGATGGAGCATGACTTTTTTATCCCTGTCTGTTAGAAATGTCAAGAGCGAACCTCAATCCTTTGCTGCTGCCATCTTTCACTTGCTCAGATGTCCTCTGGTCCTGTGATGTATGACAAGGAAGTGAGGCAGGCAGGGACTCTGCTTTCCCTGTATTCGTGCCTGAATTCATAGAGTCGTTAACTAGAGTCCATGCCTCTGCAATCCTTGGGCGATAAGTTGATGGGAAGAAATTACAGGTGTCCTCTGAGGTTCATTTGCCTATCTGGCCAAAGACTTAAAAACTTCCCGGAAGTGAGGTGGCTGACTAGCACCGAGCAGATGCAGCCCGTCTCAGCAGCACTTCGCCCTGCGCCCAGAATCCCTGGTGGGAGGGGCCCAGCACACTTTGTGAGCTTGCCCTTCTGTGATGGGGCCACACTGGATCTGAATGCCAGACTGTCCCAGTGCCAAAGCCTCTTTATCCTCGGAGCTAGAAGTAACACTCTATGACCGTAATAGGAAATATGTGCAGGCATCCAAGACCTTCCTGGTGCTCGGACAGAATTCTTCATCAACAAGAACAAATCCTTGGAACAGAGAGAGTGCCCGAGTCTCCAGCTTTCAAGCATCCAGAAAGTCCCATCTCCCCGCTGTCCTCTCCCTGACTCTGAACTAATAGCCTTGTGTCTGGGGTGATTCTGAATTTAGTCCAAAGGCCACAATCCCACATCCACTTTGCTGTAGCTTCCTACGCCACTTTGACATTCTTAGGCCAATAGCTAATAATCCGGTGAAATGATCTGAATAAGTTGATGCCACCCTATGTAGGAACCAAGTGAGAAAACACTGAGCTTCATGTTTGCTCATTGTTCCACCATCAATCAGATAAACATTTAGTGAGGATAATTAGTTATCATTAAAGATGACGTGCTAAAGGTGATAAAGAAAGAAATACTACAGTCCCTGCCCTTCAGTTGCACATAAAGTGGCAATTTTGTATGATAACATGTGCTACAGTGAAGGGACTCCAAGGGTGGAGTGGGAACACCAAGGTCTGGGTATAATAGCTCCAAGAGTAGGGCTGGGATGTGCAGGAAAGTAGATAAAATATTTTTAAGAAAAGAATATTTTTAAGAGAATATATATATATATATATATATATATATATATATATATATATTAGAGGCCTGGTGCACAAACTTAGTGCCCCGGGGGGGGGGAGTATCCCTCAGCCCAACCTGCACCCTCTCCAATCTGGGACCCCTTGAGGGATGTCCAACTGCCCGTTTAGGCCAGGGATCGGGCCTAAACAGATAGTCGGACATCCCTCTCACAATCCAGGACTGCTGGCTCCCAACCGCTTGCCTGTCTACCTGCCTGATTGTCCCTAACTGCTTCTGCCTACCAGCCTGATCACCCCCTAACCACTCCCATCCCAGCCTAATCAACACCTAACTGCTCCCCTGCTGGCCCGGTCACCCCTAACTGCCCTCCCCTGCCAGCCTGGTTGCCCGCAATTGCCCTCCCCTGCAGGCCTGGTCCTCCCCCAACTGCCCTCCCCTGCTGGCCTTGTCCCTCCCAACTGCCCTCCCCTGCAGGCCTGATTGCCCACAAGTGCCCTCCCCTGCTGGCCATCTTGTGGAGGCCATCTTGTGTCCACATGGGGGCAGCCATCTTGTGTGTTGGAGTGATGGTCAATTTGCATATTACCTCTTTATTATATAGGATTCTCTTTTCATATATATGCAACAGATATTACTGCAAGCCTACTATTGGTCAGGCATTGTTCTGAGCATCAGGGGTGCAATAGTTAATGAAACTCCTGCCTTCATGGAGTTTATATTCTAGTGTGCAGTGACAATGAATAAATATTAAGTAGCGCTATGCAAAAGAATATATCAGGGCAAGCAAAAGCGAGTGAGGGAGGGGTGCTGTTTTCGATGGGTAGATCAGTAAAGACATAAATCTAAATAAAATGTGGATATTAACTCCAATCTAATATTTGGCTAGCTCCCACAGGATCTCAGTTGGGGGTGACTCCTTACACCATCCTTGTGCTTGACCAAATCCCACCACCACAAATGATTCTCCAGCCTGTATTTAAGTCGACACCACTGGTGTGAAGAGTACTCTCTTTCTTAGGGGGTCCATGCTATTTTGTGTGCTCTAAGTTGATGGGGTTCTCTTATTGAGCAAAAATCTGCCTCCTGCAACTTCCATCCAATCCATAGGCCTAAAAATGGCACTTCCAAATTAACAAGGTTCTTCTTTCACTTGTGGGCTCCATGGTAAGATACTGACTCCTCACTCCAGTCGGGACCCTGAACGGAAAACTCTTTAGGAAGCTAGATAAAGGAGAAAGTATTTTTATTTTACCCCATGACACTAAATGTAATATCTAGTTAGTCAAACTAGAGTGTGATGGCTGATGGAGAATTTAAATAAGAATTTAAAGAGAGGAAAGTGTTTCTGTTACTGTTCACATGAGAAATTTGCTTTGCCCGTATCCAGGGCTGCAGCAAGAGGAGAAAGTGGGATTGATGCTTTTAAGTTGGTGGCAGTTTGGGAGGCTCGAGAGTGAAAAGAATAATGGATGCGATTCAGTTCTGCCTGCTCCGGGGGATGGAAGCCAAGAGGGGAGGCATGGAGCTGCCTGTGGATCAGACAGCAGCTTTCGATCAGAGCCTGTGAGGAACAGGCTGGATGGCCATGTTGTGGTGGAGGAGGAACAGCAGAAACTAAAGCCAGCTTACGATGAAGATGTCATCCAAGTTGTAACTTCTATTGGAGTCATAGATCCTAGTTAAGGTGCACAACCTGAGCCACCCTGGGGGGGACTTGAACACAGTGTCTCTGTCTGAGCCTCCGAGTCTACTGCAGTCTGGGATGACCCAGGGTCCGGGGATAAAATTGAATGCAAAACATCCTTTCCAAAACTGCCAGGTAGAGGAGCAACAACTAGTAGCATCATCCTAAGAGGCCATTACCAAAGGGTGTCTTGAGTGTCTCTTTATTGCTAGACTAGAGGCCCAGTGCACGAAATTTGTGCACGGGTAGGGTCCCTAGGCCTGGCCTGCAATCAGAGCTGATCTTCCCCACCTGCCAGCAGCTGGCCCCACCCCCTGCCGCCTCTACCAGTCACCCTCTGTGTGTGGGGCAACCGGCAGGGCGATTGGGACCCTGGTGCCACCCATGTTCACTGCCACCCACCCCCAGTCCC
>NW_005871141.1:227818-238476 GCF_000147115.1 Myotis lucifugus | reverse complement strand
TTTCCCCATTCCCCCTTCGAGCGATACAGAGCCTTCCGCCAGGAGAGAGAGACCCAAGAAGTTGAGCCTGTAGGCTGGGCAGCTCCTGCCATGAACATCCGCCCCTGGTGGTCAAAGCACGTCATAGGCCAACCCAGTCGTTCTGCTGTCCAGTTGATTGGCATATTATCCTTTTATATATATAGATATAGTTGGATGTTGTCTTAAAAGAAAGTCCCTATAATATTGTGTAAGATTTCCATTTATTTTTGATGCTACAGCTTAGAGAACTACATTCATGAGAGGAGGGGTTTATGTTTTTAATATCTAACTTATTCCCAGATGCATAAATCAAATTTATCTGAGCCTTAATTTTAAAAAATGGTAACATGTATTTTAAGAAAACAAACATATCTGAAGTACTACTGTTCCAATAATACATCTAATTCAAAGAATGCCAAATGCACGAGTGTATCTAGAATCTAAGTACAGGGAGAGACGGTTGGATTCTAACATGGCAGAACAAGGGTTAGTCGTGTCATGACATTTTCTTTATCTGCCATTAAATAAATCTCATGCAATAGTGAATACACCTGAGAACCCGGATTAGAGGCAGGGGGGATTATTGAATAGAATTTTCTCTTTGAATCTAAAATCATAGGATGCCTGAAACCGTGGAAGCTAAATAATTATTGTAATCATTTTAGACAACCTGGGGTTCAAGAAAACACTTGGGGGAGGAAAGCACAGGGTGGGGTGCCTGTACCCTTCATCAGGTGCAGAGTGAGGCTCCTCTGGCCCTTCCTTCTCCACCCCCGTGCTATCCAGTGCCTTCTCCCTTTATTTTCTGTGATCTCCCCTGCTCCCCACTTTTTTCCTTCATCTTAACATGGGAGTTTCTGAGCTTCAAATCCCTGCTGCTCCCAGCCATCTACCACCTGGGATAGTAAACAGCCAGCCTGTGTGTTGGTAAGAAGGAAAGGGGAAAGGATGGAGGAAGAGAGAATGATGAGAAACACTAATGATGGAGATAGTGGCAGGGGAGCTGCGTCAGAGGGACAGGACATTGTCGGCTTTGGGAAGTGAAATCTAGAGCCAATCTCCTTAAGTTCTCACAGGCGAGTCTTTTCAGAAGGCAACAGCTTGTCAAATCGTTCTGCTTCATTAAGAAACATTAACAGGCAATTTTCTGAACTATTTACTATTTATGCTATGACTACAAACATCATAAATCCTGTGGATCATTAAATAATTTCAGGTTTATACCTACTTACAACTGCAAGAGCTTAAATCAGTAGACGAGGTGCTGGTCTAGGACACTGACTCAACCGTAATTTCCTTGGCTTTCGTAGAAATTATGGTGACACGCTATTCCAGGAAAGGGCCTACTTGGAAAACACGGGAGATGTCATCTTTTTCTGTTTCTGGGTGTTTAATCAAGCTAGGTTTAGAGCCCAGGATTCAAGGCCACTATGCTAAGGTCTGTTACTAACCAGCTGCTTAATCTTGCACATCACTTCACCCCCTGGGCCTCACCATCCTCATCTATAAAATGACTTCTTGCACAAATGTCTCTTTTTCTAAATATCTTTTAAAATCTTTATTGTTGAAAGTATTACATATGTCCCCCTTTTTCCCCCATTGCCCTCTTTTAACCAGCCTCTACCCCCTCCCACCTCCCCACCCCCACTCTAGGCCATCACCATCCTATTGTCTGTGTCCATGGGTTGTGCATATATGCATACAAGGTCTTTGATCTCTTCCCACCCACCCCCACCCCCATCCCCACCTTCCCTCTGAGATCCGACAGTCTATTCCATGCTTCTGTGTCTCTGAATCAATTTTGTTCCTCAGTTTATTTTGTTCATTAGATTCCCCATATGAGTGAGATCATGTGATGCTTGTCTTTCTCCAACTGGCTTATAATGAAAACCAAGGCTCTAAGTTGAGAATTACAGGTCATTATTAGTGTGTGAGAGAATTTGTAAAATACCACATGCTCTAGGAAGGCCTGATCTGGCTTCCTGTTTCTATAATAAACATGTAAGTATGAGCTGCTTACGTAAATAAAAGTCTATTTTTCTCATTGCAGGTAAATAGGATTTACCATTCGCTGGATGAAGTGCTTGGGGAGTCCTTAAATGCCATAGCCAAGTGCCGTTTCAAAGAACAAACAGATGGTTTTGGAAAGTTCATGCTGTTTCTTCACTGAAGTTTAGGTGAGTGTCTGAGACAGAGAATTTAAGGACATTGAACTATTTCTCCTTAAAGTGCTTCTCTCCTTGCGAGGAAAGAAAATGGGGTTAAATCTGACCAACGTTTTATACTTTTACTGAGGTGCCCGGCAGTGAAAGCCATAATCTTGCGCCTTTTATTTATTTTGCATCATCAGACACCATGTGAACTCTTGAGGAGCGAGGTATAGCGATGGCCTAGACTTCACTTCCTGGTCTCTATTAAACCAATGCCATCATACTTCATTCTATGCTAAAGGTCATCTAATTTTTAAAATATATTAACGTATTTCATATCAGAGTAATAAGCCAAAATGAGACAGAACCATGTCTTAATGGCATGAACTAGAGGAGAATGTGCCGGGGTAATGGCAGTGTAATCATTAACCAGTGCGCGTGGGAAAGGCTGGCATTTGGGGCTGCCCTGGAGGGCAGGGAGGGTTGCTAATGCTCACATTAAAGCCGGGCACGGCTCAGGCTGGGCGAGTTTCTAACAGCTGCAGACCGTGAAGCACACACACGTGCTCACATGTGCACAGTCCGCTTTGTTCGGCTCGGCCATAAAATGGACGGATAAGTATTTTTTTTTACCTCATCAGACGTAATTCCCCTCCCATGCTTCAAAAGACGGGAGCCTGCCCTTTGGCTCTTTGCAATTCTGCAGAATGTCAGTCCTTGCACAGCAGCGTGGAGAGGCGTGGAGGGACTGCGTGTGGTCTCAGCGAGGAGGTCGTGTGTCTTTCCACATCCCCCCGAGTGCAGCTTTCAAAGTGTGGCTTGAGGGGCTCCTTGGAAGAATGGGGATTTCTAGAACCTCAGACTATACCTCTGATCACAATTCTGAATCAATGCAACTGCCCGAGCGTCGGCCACCATCTAAATCTAATCCAAAAGAGAGCGATGCTTCCTTTATGGTTTGGGTATCTTCAAAATGACAGCGGATAATTCTCTCATCATCCTAAGGGTGTGTAAATTGGGTTTACTGGCATGGTATGTGGAACTAAACCGGTGATTTCATTTATGTAGGAGATGTGGGTAGAATGCAGTTCTCGGGTGCTGAGTTTAGTGCCCTTTCCAAATCTCAGTAAATCAATTTGCCTTAGTGTAACATGACCCTGGAGGAGAAAATGAGAATGGAAAGCGTATTTACTTAACTCTCTGTTTTGCTATTGTGCTGGTCTGTACCTGTTTAAACCTCTGCTTCCAGTCCTGCTCCTGCTTTGGTTCCAGGGGAGCTGGCCCCTGTGACCTTGAACTCTGAGCTACAGTAACATCACCTCTTCCCTTTGTCCCTTGAGACTTGTGAGTGGCAGTGCCTTTGTCTTCCTGCTGCTGCCAATCTCCATCCAGTAGATTTTCACTCTTCCCAGGGGAGCCTTTCAATCCTTCCGTCATCTGGGTAACCATTTCCCTGGATTAAGTTCCATGTTTTCAATATTTACAGTCGTGGTTCGATCCAAGAAAAGAGAACAGGGGTCACATGTTTCTCCCAAGGAAAATAAATTAGTTTCAGGAAATAAGTTAAAAGTTAAATGTAAAGTTGGGGTTTTTTTACACTGAAAAAAATTTTTAACGTAATATTTTAAAGCCATATTCTAAGCTATGTGATGCTGTAGTGTTAATTTGTTGCTGTTAGTAAAAATAATTGTTGATACTCTCAAATTGCTCATCACATTAATGAGATTTTTTTAAATTCTCAAATGCATACCAAATAGGATATTTTCTTTTTAAAAAATATGTATATTTTTATTGATTTCAGAGGAAAGTAGAGGAAGAGAGAGACAGAAACATCAATGATGAGAGAGAATCATCGATCAGCTGCCTCCTGCACGCCCCCTACTGGGGAATGAGCCCACAACCCGGGCATGTGCCCTGTCTGGGAATTAAACCAGCAACCTCCTGGTTCATAAGTCGACACTCAACCACTGAGCCAGGCCAGCCTGGCGGATATTTTCTTTATTAATATTCACATGTTAGACTTCTGTACGTGTGACAGAAGAACCTCTCCGTGGGGCATCGCCCTCATTCCTGCGTTCACACTCACATCTAGGGCTTCTGCTCTATTTCAATATGGACCCGACCGCTCCCTTCCAGTGCTGGTGGTTTGCTGCTTGGTGCCTGATGATCAGGACATCCACTTTTCCCATAGCAGACACTGGCTCTGTGGGAAAGCAAGGTGATCAGGATGCCAGTGTCTGTCTCTTTTGACAGGTAAACAATTCACCACTGTCCCAACAATCCCATTCATGCTACAGGGCTTCCGTGGCGTTAAAGTGGCTTTTCACTTCATTACTTAGGCACTTCACTTGGTTATTTTAAATGCATGTGCCTTGCTGTGTTCCTTTCCTTCTCATTTATTTATGTGGACGTGTCCCTTTTCAACCTTGTCTCGGAGGCCACTGTGACTGCTCACCTGTCCATGTTAGTGTGTTGTGGGCACACGCCAGAGGACATGGTGTCCCTCCTACCAACAGTTTTCATCTGTTCAACCGATGCTAATGTTAAGCCTCGATGCCTGAGAACCCTTTAGACAATGAGAAAATGCATTATGAGCAGAATTACTTGTACCCCCTTCATCGCCAAAAATTAGGAAATACAAGCATGAGCGACTTGATGGTGTGGTTAAAGACGTCGTGAATAACCCGTGTTCTCAACACATGTCTTCCATAGTTTGGTACAGCCACTGAAAATTCTAATTTGTCACATTTCTCTCCAGCTTAAAAAAAATAAGGCTTTATAAAGTCATCTGTTTAAAAAAAATACTCTTGGGAAGAGAAATACACCCACTAATCATAGACACTACATCACAAATAGGGCTGATGAATTAGTGAGGGAGAAATGCTTGAGTCAGTGGCACCAACACCCGGCTTCCGCGGGTCCGGCACACGTACACAGGAGGAGATGCTGAAATGGTCTGAGTTTGTGATGTTTCCCGTGGGCCGAGGGACGCGCCTCTCATAAAGACAACTCCGGCTGGACAGATCTAAATGCCCGACAGGAGAAGCGGGGGAGGAGGAGTGGACGTGTTCGTTACACAAATGAGCAACATGATGAATAGAGACTTTAAATCCCTGGCGCCCAAACAGTCCAGGAAAGTGCTTTAACCTAAATGCAGTCAGTAGTACTTCTGCTGAATCGCATAGCATAACGTGGGGGAAATCACATGTGTTTAAAGGCAGAAATAATGGGTCATCCCTCTTTATGCCCCTGGAAACTAGCCCAGTGCTTGGCACACTGTAAAGAATGTCTAAACACATGATTGGTGAACAAGGACAAAGGCACACAGCAACACTGGCTGATGCATACCGAATTCCTCCAACACTGTGATGCACACACGTAGGTGTCATTTCATGCTTAAGCAACCCCACGACATAGGTAATATTATTGTCTTCTTTTTTAAAGATGAGTAAAACAGGGCCCCAGAAGGGTAAATAACCTGCCCAAGCTTAAGTAAGATGGGTGAACATTCAAATCCAGTCCGGTTTCTGAGCCTGAGCCCTAATTACCATGTTCAACTGTCTCTCGTGGAGTAGAGTCATTAACTAGCTTTCAAACTCAGAGGCCACAGTGTTTATTATTAACAAGCCTGGGTCCTTCCAGAATATACCTGTATTAGATCTTGCCAAAATCTCGAATGGCCTTGCTTTGAACACAAATCCCCTCTTTCCAGTGTTCCTCCTCTCTTTTCCTTTTAAAACATTGCTGCCTAGATCAATTTCCTCATTTACATTCAGATCTCATTATTTCCATTCTTTAATGGTTTGTTCTGAAATTAATATTTTAAATCTGCTCTTGCTCTTTTCATGCCGTTTGCTTAGTTTAAGAATGTGTAATCTTGAGCAGCAAGTTACTTGAACTCTCTGAACCTCACATTCCCCACCTGGAAAGATAAGTCTAGTCTGTTGTGAGACTAGAAAATAACACCCAGAAAACAACACAGGAGAGTGTCTGGGACATCACAGGTGCCCAACCAACAGTGGCCAGTATGACCTAATGACCACCACCCACTTCTGTTTCACAGCCAGTGTGGGCTCCCCCAGCAGCTGCAGAGCACAATCTGTGTCCTATGTTCCTATGCCTGTGTCCTATGTTCCTGTGCCTGTGTCCTATGTTCTTAAACCTGTGTCCTATGTTCCTAAGCCTGTGTCCTATGTTCCTAAGCCTGTGCCCTATGTTCCTACACTTGTGCCCTATGTTCCTACGCCTGTGTCCTATGTTCCTACGCCTGTGTCCTATGTTCCTAAGCCTGTGTCCTATGTCCCTATGCCTGTGCCCTATGTTCCTACGCCTGTGTCCTATGTTCCTAAGCCTGTGTCCTATGTTCCTAAGCCTGTGTCCTATGTTCCTAAGCGTGTCATAACACAGGCACAGCAGACCTCTTGAGTCCTGTTGCCTTCCTCTCTGCTCGTCAGCTGACCTTTGCTAACAGAGGCATGATCTGCCTTCCCTAAGCCATGCTCTTGGTGCCTTTACTTTTTCCCAGGCCGGTTCTTCTGCCTAGACCAGCCGTGGGCAAACTACGGCCCACGGGCTGGATCTGGCCCGTTTGAAATGAATAAAACTAAAAAAAAAAAAAGACCGTACCCTTTTATGTAATGATGTTTACTTTGAATTTATATTAGTTCACACAAACACTCCATCCATGCTTTTGTTCCGGCCCTCCGGTCCAGTTTAAGAACCCATTGTGGCCCTCGAGTCAAAAAGTTTGCCCACCCCTGGCCTAGACTGTCCTCGCTTCCTCACCCCTCTCCAAACCCCCCTCACCCACAAACAACATGCTCCCCTTGGTGACTGCACTAGCCTAGTCATTGTGAAGTCCTTGCTATGCTAAACCCTGCCTGTGTCAACAGTTATCAGTCCTATCTCTGAGTTCACATAACCCTGTGGGTCATTTCTAGAAGATCAGTTCTTACTGTAGATGACAGGACACCCCCCCCCAAGAAAAAGCCATCTCATTCAATCACTCACGGGCTCATGTTGGAAGTTCTCATGTTATCCATCTGTCCTCCCTCTGAAATTCTCATCCAGGACAAGCTTAATCTGTGAACCGCTTGTACCAAGCTCAACGTAGTCTCCTTGGTGCTGGATGAAGTAGGGCGGGCCATATTTTGAGATATGCTTGCGTGGTTCCGGTGAAGATGATGACAGTGCGGCCACTACAAGCAAAAAGAGAGTCCATTATGGGGCAGGGGCTGTACTGAGAGGACCTGTGCCACTGAATGCCACTCAGTCCCAGCCACCAAAGCAGATGCACCACACTGGCATTCTCTTATTTAACTTTCGTAATAACCCCTAAGATTGCCTATTGTTTCTCCCTTATTTGGATAAGAAAACTAGGGTTCCACGACTTCAGGTGACTTGCCAAGGTCATGTTTCTGGGAAGTGGCAGAACCAGAACGTTAAGCCATATCTTTTCACTGCAGCAAACTGCCACTCTGAAAGATCCTACAATTTAATCCTATGCAAATATGCCTGTATAATAATGCTAGAACGTTCTATTTAAAATATTTCCTGAGGAGTAAGCTATTTATAAGTCTACAGATCTTTTTCTCATTGGCAAATGAGTTTATGTTTAGGTTGATGCTAAAATTAGCCCTATTCCTGTGCAATGAGAGCTTCAGAGATGTAGCATCTTGTGGCTGAGACCTACTTATGCACAAACCTCACTTATTGATGCAAGCATATGCCTGGAAATGATGATGTCCAAAACTGTGGACTGATAGGACTTTAGGGCTGCATGTTATCTAGAATCACCACTAGAGAAGAGAGTTTTAAAGGCAAGGAGTCTGTCTCTCTTCCTTTTTTCTCTTTAAGAATATTTATGAAATGTGTATTTATGATTAATTATGAAAGAGTTGGTTTAGGATGTAAAATAAAAATTTCCCTAGACATAGCAATACTATTAGCACTTCTTAAGAGAGTGTGTAAATGTGTTCTAATTTTTTAAATCACACTATTCATATACTATGTATAAAAATAATAATTGATATGAATAAAACTCAAAATTTTCAAACAGCTATCTTCTGACTTCATTTTAATTGTAGAAAAAAAAAGAAGCAGCGTGCATACTAAAAGGTTTCTTCCTTTTGTGAAAAATTCTAATGATGCTTAGGACACATTTATACCTGTAATGATTAGTCATTCGTTTGTTAGTTATATTTTACACATCTCTTAGGTTCACTGGCTCTGGGCTATGCACCAGGGAGCCTGGGATAAATGAAGTATAATTACTCCAAGTAATATCCCAGTTAAATTTGCCACAGATTAGAATTACAGAATTTAGACTTCATAAGGGATATTTTTTCGAAAGTGTATCCTAGACCCTTGTCTTAGTCCATTCTGGCTGCTGTAACAAAATATGAGAGACTGGGTAGCTTATGAAAGAAAGAAATGTGTTTCTCACAACTCTGGAGGCTGGAAGTACAGAACAAGGTGCCAGCCTGGTGTTGCTTTGGGATGGGCCTTTTTCCTGGTGCATAACTGGACACCACCTCACCTGGTGGGAGGGGCCGGGGAGCTCTGTGGGGTCTCTGTATAAGAGCATTCATCCCATTCATAAAGGCTCCACGGTCACGGTCTAATCACCTCCTAATACTACCACATGGGCATTAAGATTTCAACATGTGAATTTGAGGGGGACACAAACATTCAGACCTTAGCAACTCCCTAATTTTACCTTTGAGGAAGGTGAGGTCCAGAGAGGTTATGTACCATCCCAACAATCAGCGACAAAGCCACAACCAAGACCCATCTGAGTCTCCTACCACCTAGCTACCCTCCACCAAATAGCAGACAAGCCAGTGTTCCTAGATTCTTGATCTTATTTTCCCCCAAGAGAAGTTTTGAGTCTAAGGAGAAGAGACTGCGGAAATAAGATTGATTTGGGTTTTATTTATAATCTGGAGAAGTAGATTTATTATTCATCAAATACTTACTGAGAATTAAGTGACTATCAGGAGCTTTGCCAGGTGCTAGACATACGGCTGAACAAACCAGAAACGTACCCCTGGCCCGCATCCTGCTTATTGTCTTATGTGCATGACTGTGAATATTTAATTTTGTGAAAACCCAAATTGCCCTTTAATGGAAATACCACAATAATCCAGGTAGTGACAAGCATAATGTGATGCTAAAAATGGCATCTGAAGTGATTGTAACATATTCACTTCTTTTAAACATATGTGTTCCATAAATACCTGGTATATTAAAACAACAAGATACATAGCTATATCTTTGGTCTCCTACTGTTATGTGGATAACGTGTTGAAAATACAGAAGGGGAAAATAATTTTTTTATAATTTTATATATATTTTTATTGATTTCAGAGAGGAAGGGAGAGGGGGAGAGAGATAGAAACATAAATGATGAGAGAGAATCATTGATTGGCTGCCTCCTGCATGCCCCACACTGGGGATCCAGCCCCCAACCTGGGCATGTTCCCTCAATTGGAATCAAACCTGGGACCCTTCAGTCCGCAGGAGCCAAACCAGCTAGGGCGGAAAAGAATTTTTTATAGTATAAGCATATGTACACTGCTGTGTCTGTCTTTGAGTACTGTATGGCATCTTAGAAAAAAACAAGAATTCCATTGGCATTCCGAGTTCTGTCCCTGCCTTGTTAAATTGTCTTTTGTTGGTCAATTGGCCCTTTATTTCCTCAGAAAAGTTTGCATAATGCTATTTCTCTTTATGTGAGTATGATTTTTAAAACTGTGTTGTTTTCCTAACAAAAAAATAAGGATTATGGTGAGTTAACAAAAATTAATGACAATGTGCTTTAATATTGGTCTGTTCATGTGAGTGACAGTTTGTTTTAGCTTATATTTTAACCATCAATTGATCTTGTAACTTTTAAAACCAGACTTTTGAATCTGTATAGTTCATTTTAGCACAGTCTTAACCTTTGAATCTGATGGTTTCAAATCATCTAAGCAGAGGAATAATGTACCTCTCTATTCTGTTAATTCCTAACAATTCTGTAACAGTGGGCTAGGAAGTTTACCATGATTATGTGTTGTTTATTTTTTTAAAATATATTTTATTGATATTGTACAGAGAGAAAGGGAGAGGGATAGAGAGTTAGAAACATCGATGAGAGAGAACATCGATCAGCTGCCTCCTGCACACCCCCTACTGGGGATGTGCCCGCAACCAAGGCACATGCCCTTGACCGGAATCGAACCTGGGACCCTTCAGTCCACAGGTGCTCTATCCACTGAACCAACCCAGTTAGGGCATATGAGCATTCTTGTATGTCTCCTTGTTTCTCTAAGTCATTTACTTAGCAAAATTGCTGGGTTGCCAAATATGCTGCACATGTGTGTATAGAGTCACGTGTCCGTCCCACCGAACCACTGCAGAGCCTGTTGCATTGTGTAATAAAAAAAAATATATCACTTTATAGCCGTTTTCAGTTTGCAGTGTGAATTTTCAGTTTGCTCCTGG
>NW_005871141.1:171044-227718 GCF_000147115.1 Myotis lucifugus | reverse complement strand
CATTCCAGATCCGGCTGCATTCTTCCATTCTTCCCATTCAGCCACAGCAAATGACTCTCTCATGGCCAGTTCAACAGACTACACCCTGTTCTATCCTGCCACAGACTCAGCCCTCAGTTCACATGCCGCCTCCATGTGGGTTCCACCCTGAGAGAGACAAAGCCTGCCACCACCTGAGTCCCGGGCCCTCTCCCCAGAACTTGAGTTCTCCTCTGGCAGGAAACTCTTGCAGATGGGAAGAGTTTGCAAGGTAAAATGACCCTAATCTAAAATAAAACCTTCCCCTTCTCTCTGGGATTCTCCCTCTCTACCAGACCAAGAGTGGAGGGGCCTCGGAAGCAGGGCTTGCCAATCTCTGTCATAACTAAGTTCTTAGAAGGAATTCCTCCATTGGATAAAAATGACTGACATTTTCTGTATTGTCCAGCGCTGAGGCTGCTGTGTGTAGGTTGTAAGCACAAAACCTTTTCAGTAAAATCTTATTAACCCACTTTCTGAAAGATGTTCGAGGCCCTCCTATTTCGTATCACCTAATAACAAAGATAATAGGCTAGTTCAGCTCATGATTGTCTTCACACTAAAATATTCAGATCCCTTTCATACTCACACATAAAGTTTATGCTTAATGTATACTAATTTCAATAAGCTGTGGTTGCCAAGTAACCAGTGGAGGTGTGTCTGAGAGTCTGAAGAACATCAATGAATAACTGAAACATTGACGTTAGTTTCAGCTGGGTGACCCACGCCTTAATTCTGCCCTAGCCGTCCCAGACGTTTCTAATGAGCTGGTGAAACACTAGCTTTCTCAGAAGTAGCTCATTAAATCATAAAAATAATGTCCTTCCCTATAGTCTTATAAGACTATTTACAGAATGACGAGAGAAGCAATGGGACTGGACCCTAACATCTTTGACATAATTTTCACAGAATACAGAACAAAGAATCTGCTAGGACTCATGCTCTCCAATGGCTTTCCCCATTTGGGTTAGGGTTAGGGTTAGGTTTAGGGTTATGGTTAGGGTGTGTTCAGGGTTTCTCTATTCAGTGTGTGTGTAGAGGTGCATAGAAACACTAAGTTTCTCCATTGCACACGTCACTGGGAGGCTGTAAATGGAATGGGATGTAAAGTGTCCTCCAAAAACACTTCTGATTTCTGATGAACAACATAGAAAGCCAGGCCTTCCTGCCTCGCGTTACTTATAGGTTGTGATTTGGATATCATATCCGGAGGGCCTTCCTAATGTGTCACTTGGCAGGAGCCCACTGTGGGGCCATCAGCGGAAAGGGAGCACCTGCTCATGTTGTCTATGTGCAGCCACCCTTTCCACAGCTTCAGTGCCTCCTCACAGGCTTCTGTCACTTCCCTTCCTGGCTATCGTTCACCGAGGGGTATGGCTTCTCCATTTCACAGCCCGGGAGGCTGTGAACAGCATGCAGTGGCCTGATGGAGAATGGCCAGTGTGAGGCGTGGAGCTCGGGTAATACCTCCCAGGTTGGCTCCAGTGAGCTCCCCAGTATCATAAATGGGCACCTCTGAAACGCAGGTGAACGGTCCCTGCCAATGGAGCATTTGCCAGGAGGGTCCAGAGGGCCCAGGGTCTTTATATTATGAGTCAATGTACATAAAAGGTGTGAACCACATGAACCGTTTCCATTCATTCCAACCCTGGAGTTCATTTAAGTGTATAGAATGAAGTGTCACATGTTAGTTTGTTATTTATCTCAGTTTGTTCCACTTTCTCAATAAGGTGTACTTCATTGCTCTTTTCTGTCCCTCCTTCTGAGTAATTTTTCTATGTGTTCTCTTGAACTACATATGCTTCTCTTTTTACCTTTCCCCCTAATTCACCTTACATCTTTTCCAACTATCTCTTACTCTGTGTTTTCCCATAATAATTTATTCTCCTACAGTCCTGCCTTAATTTTATTGTTGCCTAATTTTCTAATAGGCTTTATTTTTATCATAATTGTCATGAATAATTAACTTCTACTGAGGGCCTGCTGGGTGCACGGCATTGCAACTGCTTTCCGGTCTCTCCATGCCATCGCCTATGATATACATGCACATTTTACTTCATGGGCAGTTGCGCCCACCCTCTCCCCTCACCTTGTCACTGACGACTTAACCACGTGTTCTTTCCCAGGGGGAGGTTAGAAAGGAAGGGAGAAACCCAGCTTCTATTACACCTACATCTGATCTTCGTCACTGACTATGCTCGTGGGGTACATACGCATCCCTCCCTAGACCTTCAGAATGTTTGCCGTGCTCATATATTCCAAGTCTGTAAACACAAAGTTCAAGAATCTGGGAAACTATATCTAACATCCCAACAGCAAACGCTTTCCAAGCTTGGGCCACCCTAAATGGGTACTGCCGCCACCCCCCGCAATATTCTGCCTAAACTACACTAATTAAATTATCTATCTACTGTCAAGTCAGTTAATTATATTTTTCTCATTTATTATACCTACAGCTATATTTTCTTTATCCATATCTTATCTCCCCTTCCAGGTTGAAGGGCATTTCTACTTTTTGACATCTTATACTATACTAGAGGCCCAGTGCATGAAATTCGTGCACTCGGAGATCCCTCAGCCCGGCCTGTGCCCTCTCGTAGTCCAGGAGCCCTCAGGGGATGTCTCACGGGGGCCCACTCCTGGGAGTGGGCCTAAGCCATCAGTCAGACATCCTTAGCGCTGACACAGAGGCAGAAGAGGCTCCCACCACCGCCGCTGCGCTCACCAGCCATGAGCTTGGCTCAGGGCTTCTGGCTGAGTGGCGCTCCCCCTGTGGCAGTGCACTGACCACCGGGGAGCAGCTCCTACATTGAGCACCTGCCCCCTGGTGGTCAGTGCACATCATAACAACCAGTTGTTCTGCCATTCCATTCGTTCGATTTGCATATTAGCCTTTTATTATATAGGATGTGCTTTTAGAAGGCACTTATTAAAACATACTGAATTAGAATAAGTCATCTCATTTTAGAATGAGCCACATGCAAGACACAAACACACACACACACACAAGGACCTCTGAGTTCTGTGTATTCAGACTAAGAAAATGAATTCTTTCAAGAGCAAGGTCTTGGGAATCTCCTTGTTTCCTGACTTCACAGGTAGACTTGATTTTCAGACATGCCCCTCCCCTTTCCCTCGTGCTAAAAAAGAACAGATTTAATCAAATGGAGGCATCATCCTGGCTATGCAGTCACGCCTGGTTTACCGGGTATGGGTTTGTCCCAGAGAAAGAGCGGGCACACTTCTTCCCCTCCCCCTGGGAGCTACCTAGAGTCTGCCACTCAACACATAGACCCTCTTGGCAGAATACAAGGCCATGAAAGAACGCAGAGCCGTCAGGGCTCTTCCTAATTTTATATCAATTGGGACTCACTAACGTTATGAGCAACCTGATCTCCCAACTCTCTTGGAATCTTTTTGCATCTTGTCCTCCTCAGGACAGATTCTGGCCTGGGAGTATGTTTGCTTCTTCTCAGTATCCACTCGCTTTTGCTGCCAGTGGAAGGTGGCTATAGAGATACCGCCATGTGGCTTGTCCCTGACAGAAAAGCCAGTGTCACCCACCTCCAAGGAACTCCCATCCCTGCCGTGGACTCCAGGGCACATTCATGGAGTTCCACAGATGGTACCACTGGGTCAGGGAGGGAGCACCTCCGAGATGAACCGCCATTGAGAGTCAGCGTGGTGACATTACCGAAGCTAGGGGAGCTGACTCAGGATGCCAGGTCCTGCTCTGGCCCTGGGAGAATTCATGGAAAGACTTCCTGCCAGTTATTTCACCTCAGTGAGTCTCTGTTTCTTCATCAATACAGTGAAGTATTATACAAAGTTATAGGTATGCATCCTGCCAATTCTAAAATCCTGTGCTTAGACTTGCTAACTTAAACTCAATAGCCCTCACCCCCACAGGAATTTATTCAAAGGAAATTAGCCAAATTAGGACCAAAAGTTTATATATAAAGGTACATGGCTTATAAAAAGAAACCTGGAAAGAGCTAAATATATATTTAACAATAAGGATGGCTAAATATATTCTGATGTATCCAAATAGAATTTTATGCAAATATTTTAAATATTTTGAAAGAATATATACCATACTGTGTTTATTTTACATGTCATTCATTAAACAAAAGAAAGCAGATTCAAAATGATCCAAGAGTTTTAATACATAAATTGAAGAAATACATCAAAATGTAGATCTTGGTTACCTCAGAGAGTGGAATCATGTGTGCTTCAATGCTATTTCATAAATCTTTACATTTGGGAATAAATTTCCATAGGTGAGTAGGATAAAATGACTCAAGGTTCACAGTAAGTTATCTGTAGGATATGTAGCCATCAATTTCACAGTGCTTTTAAAAAATATATTTTCTGTGATGTGTCAACAGCAGGAAATCACAAAGAACCCCTGTTATTTACAGCACCATTAATACAATGCAAAGAGTAATGTATGTTTCGAAAACATCTTAAGGGTAAAATAGAATATCTTGATATTGAGTTATATAAATTGAGATAGCTTGCAACAGCCTTGTTCTTTCATAAGAAATTTTCATGAAATAGAGTGATACTAATCTGATTAATATTTTTTCAGTCAGCTGCTCAAAGTGGCCCAAGAAACTATGTGCTTGCAAAAATTGTCCAGATTAGAATCTCTTTTTGTCATTGTTGCAATTAACAAGTTTTCTTATTTGCCCCCCCCCAAAATAAAACGCTTGTGGTATCATAAAAAAAATATTTTTTAAATGTGACCCCCCCAAAAAAAAAATTTGCATTTGCAGAGGTTCAAATTGTTTTGTCTTGTTTTAATTTTATCGACATTAGCAGCCAAGGGTTTTTTGTAGCCAGGCTGCTTAATTCAAGCTTGTGACCTCAGAGCCCATTCTGTGACCTTGAGTTTGTGGGAAATTAGGTGTTCTCGTGTCTGAAGAGAGAGCAGTGAAGCAGATAACCTCCAAGCGCCCTTCCCTCTCTGCGGGCCCAGGGCTTGGCGAGCCCACTTCCTGTTCGTTCTGGAGCTTTATGTGGCCAAGACTGTTTCTCCCCAGGTGACTGGATTCTTCCTAGGAATTAAGTGGGTCATACCAGCACAGATTACAAAGTTCATTCACACTGAGCGAGACGTTAATCCCAACATTGGCCAAAGGGGATTTAAAACTTTATGAAACCAAATATACTGACGTCATATGCGCTAATGCTCAGGAGAATTCAAACCAGTCGCTTTACCACCTGACACAGGATGTTTGCTGACCATCCTGTGCTCCAGTAGCCGGCTCCATTCACTAGATAAATGGCAGACTCTTAAATTTACAAAATGAAGAACATTTAGGTACATGACCAATCAGTAGGAGAAAAAAACGGCTCAAGGTAAAGAAATGAAAGCAAACAGTGAAAGAGTCTCTGTTCAGCCAGCCACACCTGAGAACAGTTATGAATTATTCAGATTGTGGTTCTCTAAGTCTTTCCCTCGTCAGCTGCTCTGCGGAGGACTAGGGGTTCAACTGTCCAGGACCCGTGCGTCCTGCCTTTTGGCTGTTCTGCCTTCCTCACACCCTTCACAGGGCTGTGCCGTCATGAGTCACACTATTTTAATAATCTCTACTGATTTGTTGTAGGGATTTTTTTTTTTAATGGTAGAGAAACCTTGCAACGTGCAGCAGCATTCATTTTATTCTTTCTGGCAACTTCCTGTGATGGAAATTTTTCTCTCACGTTTTTTTGTTTTGCTTCGTTTTGTTTTTAACCCCCCAGCTGCCTCTTTGCACTGCAAGTCTTCAAAGAGATCTGAATGCTAATGTGCCTGTGCAGTTGGCTTTGGTGTCAGGTAATTTCCTGAGTTAGATGACGGTGGAGAAAGGTCTGTATTAGTGAGCAGTTTACAGCCCTTGTTACAGATCAAGGGGGCCTTCTAAAGGCTCCTGGTGACCCGACATCAGTAAGTTGTTAAATAGGCAGCCTGCGCGCATAGCTTTTATCCTGAAGCTTCTTGTGATGAAAATTCCTTCTACCCCATTTTAATTGGGAAAAAAATAGACTATTCCTTGAGAATACAACATAAATATCAAAATGAGCTCTTTTACTGGGTGCATTTTTCTTTTATGTTTAGAATCTTCTTAAAATCAACTTTCAAGTTTAACACTCTTCCCATAATTCATTTAGCACTGAAAATATGCACAACCTTTTGACTGGTCAGAACCTCCCTACCTAGAGGGTTTGTAGGGGACAGCAAGCAAGCCTCGCTATTTGTCTGAAATGATCATTGTATTAATATGGTGTCACTATCCAAACTCATACTGTGCAGGGTGAGATGGATCGTGTGTGTCTGGTTGGGAGTGACAGTTTGATCATCCAGGGAAAGTCAGGTTCCAGCGAGCTTTCTCATCGTCCCTCCTCCTCAAAGCGCGTGACCATTTTCACTAAATGACACCAGCCGTCGTTTGTTGAGCACGTGGTGTGTTTAAAGCTAAGTTCTTGCTGGTTTCTCATTTCATCCCTTTCATAACGCTTTAAAGTAGGGACTTCACAGAAAAGCAGCTAAGGTTTGGAGACGTTGAATAATCCACCCAAGACCACAAAACGAATACGGGCGAGAGTCCGGTTTCAAACCCATGTCGGTGTGACTCCGCAATTGCTCCTCTGAGGAGCTCCTGGCCTCCGCCTCCCTTTGCATGCGGAGCCCTGCGGAGAAGCCTGTGCAGATTCCTCCTGAGTTCAGCCCAGCAGGGAAGGCTGCGCGCCATGGGGGTTCCCTCCACGAGCCGGGCAGCACACTCATCCCCTGCTTTATCTGTTCCAGAAACAGCCACTGTGCCCTGCCCTTGTCCCCAGGCACCAGGACCCTCATCAGCCTTCCTCAGAGCACTGGGAATAAACTGGGGGCAGGGGGGTTCTTAAAGCTTGATTATGCAGCTGTTGGTTTGGGGGAGAGGGCCCCAGGATTGTTCAGTGTTGACAGTGTCCCCACTCCAAGACCTCCACTCTTCCTGTAAAAGCCCAAGGAGAGTTGGTTGATTCTAGGAGTTTGTATCACCACAAATCCAAAGCTGTGATCACGTTCAATAGTACTGAAACCGAATCTGTTTAAATAATGGTTAAACACAGGGTGCCGGTGGATTTTTAGAATGGAGCTTTTTACCTCCCACCTCTGAGCTGTGATTAGCACTTTGCCCTAGAAAAGCACTTTGAGACTAGCCCTTCAAATCCTAACATAGTGTTTTCAGCATCTGTGTTTACTGAGTCATTTAACATGTTTTTAGATTTTTAAAGGAGCTGTGAGGTATTGCTGCATTTCCTGTTGAGTTGGTAACTGGCCTTTAAAAATGTTTGGTTAACAGAAGTGGTAGATAATCATCAGTATTCCCAGGGATTAGAGGCAATTTAAAACTGCTTGCGGTTATTTCATTAGTTGGTCGCAATGCTTTGGACACCTTCTATTCTTATACCTCTGTTATTCCCTTTTCTTCTTTTTTCTTGCTCACGAAGTTGAGTCAGCAACAAAAATATATTCAAATTCGACTTGTCATTCAGGCACACACAAAATCTGACTTTGTCAGGGTGGGTGGAGGGGAGAAAAGCAACTTTTTTGTCAGTCTTTTGTATTTCAGCAGCTGGATTCATTGCTACCATGGTAACGGGCCACATGATGAGGTGTATTAGATTGCTGTGTGTTGAGTACAAGGGGAAGAATGAGCACAGCGTTTTACTGAAGTGAAAGGTTACTGTGGAGTTTCTTCTGGGGAAATGCGTAAGGTCAGATCCTGTAGCGCTCAGCCTATGTAGTGCTTCCGAGGAAGAACTGGGGGCTTGGTGCTGCAGTTAACTACACAGCCAGCCAGGTAAGGCACAGCCGCCTCTATGAACTGAACTCTTACTGCTTCTGTGGCAGTGGCATAACTCGGGTGGCATTTCACTGCCGCCCCCACATGGGCGCAGGACAGATGTCTCCTATCCCCCTCCCCAACTCCCCCACCTTCAAATTCATGTCGTTAATTTGCAAATCTAAAGCGCTGTGAGTGTTTCTAGTTCTGTGGCAATGTGTGCGAGGGGGTGTGTGCGAGTAACAGGGAAGGACCTGGAGAGGAAGTGATTAAATGTGACAGTCGGTGTCATCAGACCAATGTGCAGCTGAGCAGGGTTTCCTCGTGCCTCTCAGGGGTCCCCTTTTCTTGGAGGACACCTGATCGTGGCGTCGGTCCAAAGCTGTCTGGCTCATGTCCTAAGCTAAGCCGCGGGACAGAGTTCTCCTGCACGTTCCTTCCGTATTTATTGTATCTGGGCTTTCCCCCTCTTTCATCATGTGCAGGCCAGCCTCATCCAACAGGAATGGTTCTGTTTTCTCTATACTTTTTTACAACATATTTGATTTCCATTAGTATTCTGTTCTTTCAGGCATGGTGGTCGGATGTATCTAGAGGATTTAAAAATAGAAGTGAATACAATCCGGGTTAGTATAAAATGAACTCTTTTGCGTAGAGGCGGGTGAGAGCAGGAGGCAAGCAGTTCGGGGTGGCTTCCGAAGCATCAGTCCCCAGAGCGGGGACTCCTCCTCCTGCCTTGTTTGCAGATCCCCTGGCAGCCTGCTTCCCAGGGGGAGGCTCTGACAGGCTCACGTTAAAGGAGGAAATTCCTTCCTGAATGACTTATTTGGTTTCTTGCTCGTGGTTCCTCCTGATGCTGATGTTTGGTTTTCTCGTGAGACATGTGGTTTAATGTTTTCGCTGGGGGCGAACCTGTGCGACTTCTCTGCTCTCAGAGCAAAGCTGAGTTGGCAGCTTTGGAGGCAACAGCTAACGCTGCAGCGGCAGAGCCTCCGTGTTATCCAAGTAAACTCCCTGCCCAGTTTCACCCCAGTGTTTTCCTGTAGGAGAGCCGTGGAAACATGCTTTCTCAGCTAAAATCAGGTATTTGCCACTCATTGGCACTGATCACGATCAAAGCCAATACATTATCCCAAGTTTAGTCATAAACTACTCTTTCTTCACAAAGAGAAACTTAGATTTATTAAGTCCATTTATGCTCCGTGATTTTAATTGTATTTCTTTTTTTAATATATTTTTATTCATTTCAAAGAGGGGGAGGGAGAGGGAAAGAGAGATAGAAACATCAATGATGAGAGAGAAACATTGATCAGCTGCCTCCTACAGGCCCCACACTGGGGATCGAGCCCTCAACCCAAGCATGTGCCCTGACCAGGAATCGAACCGTGACCTCCTGGTTCATACCAGTAGATCGATGCTCAACCACTGAGCCACACCAGCTGGGCTTAAGTTTCATTTTGTAATAAGAATTTTATATTTTAGGGAATATAACAATGATTACATATATATATAGTGAAATGATTAATATAGTCAAGCTAATTAACATAGCTTCTCTTCAAATAGTTATCATTTGTTTGTGTGTGTGCTGAAAGCACCTGAAATGTACCCTCTTAGCAAATGTCCAGTATGAACAGTAGTCACCAGGCCGTACAGCAGATCTTTAGACTGGCTCATCCTATGTGACTGCAACATCTCCCTGTTTCTCTCATCCCCCAGCCCTTGGTAACCACCATTCTACTCTCTGCTTCTATGTATTTGACTTTTTAGATTCCATATATAACTGAGTTCATTCAGTATTTTTCTCTCTATGTCTGGCTTACTCCACTTAGTAGAATGTCCTCCGTGTTCATCCATTTTGTTGCAAATGGCGGGATCTCCTTTTTAAGGCTGAATAATATTCCATTGTGTATATGTACCACAATTTCTCTGTCCATTCATGTGTTGACAGACAGCTAAGGTTGTTTACATATATTGATTATTGTGAATAATGCTGCAATAAACATGGGATTTCCTTTAATTTCCAGGTACTGATTTAATTTCCTTTGAGTTTATACTCAGAAGAGGGGTTGCTGGATCATATGGTAGTTCTATTTTTAGTTTTGGGGTGGTATGTTGTTGTTGTTGTTTTTTTGAAAACTCCACACTATTTTTCATAATATAAGTGGAAGAGCCACTTATAGTTGTTTTGATATTTACATTGTTAAGAGGCAAAATGACTTTTGATGCCATTGCTTTATATTAGAAATTTTGCCAATATTGTTTAATTGAATTATGTTTTTCTCATCCCTTGTTTAAATATGCTTTATTGTTAATTTTGGATGATTGGTAGTGTTGAATAATTCTTATTATTTTGGCTTTAATTTTTAGAGCTCCCTAGCCTCTCTGATAAATAGTTAATTATCTGTAAACATTTACCTGTATTAAGGAGCTAGATATTCAACACAATCATGATAAAGAAGAATCATATTGACTGTGTAGTCTCATCTGTAAAATTAATAATAACCTTTGAGCCCTGAGACAGTATTTCTAAAATAAATGAAGACCAAGCTAATGATGATATCAGCTAGACATTCCATTCACCTACTAAACAACAGTTGGCTGCTTCTGCTATAAATACCCGTGTGCAGGTTTTTGTGTGGGCATAGTTTTCAACTCCTTTGGGTAAATACCAAGGCGTGTGATTGTTGGGTCATATGGTAAACGTATGTTTCGTTTAGTAAGAAACCATCGACTGTCTTCCAAAGTGTCTGTACTAAGTTGCATTCCTACCAGCAGTGAATAAGTGTTCCTGCTGCTCAGCTTCCTCACCAGCATTTGATGTTGTGGGTGTTCTGAACTGTAGCCATTCTAATAGCTGTGCGATGGTATCTCATCGTTGTTTTCATTACATTTCCCTGGTGACATGGAATGTGGTCAACTTTTCCTATGTTATTTTCCATCTGTATATCTTGTTTGGTTCGGTGTCTGTTTAGGGCATTGCCCATATTTTAATCAGGGTGTTTGTTCCATTATTGTTGAGGCTTAAGAATCCTTTGTGTGTTTTGGACAACAGTTTCCAACAGAAGGGCTGAACAACAAGGAAACGAGCAACCTGATGAAAGAAGGGATCTTCTGAAAAGATTTCTCCCCGTCGGGGGCTTGTCTTCTCCTTCTCGATCTTGTCTTTCACAGAGCAGACGTTTTAAACTTTAATGGCGTCCATCTCCTCAGTTATTTCTTTCATGGATCATGTCTTTGGTATTATCTTTACTAATTATTCTTAAATACATACAAATTAAATAAACAAATACTATTTTAGTCTTTAGCGAATATTTTTAAAAGAGAGAACTAGGAAGAGGAGGGGGAGTTAATACCCAATGTTAGGGAGGGTGTAGGTAACATGAACCGTCACACACTGTGGTGAGAATTAAACTGATACTTCGAGGGGAAGTGGTCCGCCTGGCAGTGCACAGCGAACGCTTTAAATATTGCAGAGCCTTGGACCCAACAACTCTCTGAGGAAAATGGCCTAACCAATAAAGCCAAACATATGTGCCAGTTTTTCATTACTGCGATATTATAAAATCTGAGAAATGGAACAAATGCACCAGCTCATATTGCTGAGCTGATAGGAGAAAGCGGTGAGGAGCAGAGGCGTGGCTGTGTGGCTGCCCAGCTGCTCCACTTCTTTATCTTTACATAGAACGCGGACAGGCAGCACCGTGTGGAGAAAAGGGTCTTGGCTTAAGTGCCAGGGCGCTTGGGCCCCGCTGCAGACTGGCTGAGCTAATGTGAGTCCCTTTTCCACCTACATGCATTTCTCTTCACAACTAATGTTGCAAATAAAATGTCCCCTTTTCCACCTACATGCATTTCTCTTCACAACTAATGTTGCAAATAAAATGTCCCCTACATATAAAAACCTCAGGATCCAGGCACTTTTATTATGTATCAACTTTATTGCACAGAGGAAGACATCAAGACCAGAGAGGTAAAGTAATCTCCCCAAGGCCATAGTTAATAAGAGAGAGAGCCATAGTTAGTGGGGCTCAACCACTAAGCTAGCCTACTCTTACTCCATGGAAAGTCTATGATATGTTAAGAGATGCTGTTTACAAAGTACCTGACATTTAGTAAGATGATAGTAAGATGTTAGCAATTATTATTGTGTAATAAGATTTAGAAGGTGTTCTGGTATGTATGTCCTTCTGCACAGCACTGCTCAGAAACAGTAAGATTTTTAGGGCAACTTTGGATTTTTCTTATGTAAGTTTGAGTACAGCTTTTGGTAGGAGCATGCCCATTGTAAATTGAGGGAATTCCTTTTTTACCCAATACTATCAAGCAGTTTGGCACCTTTGAAGTTTTCATCTCTAAGAATGTGCTTCATAGAAATGTTCCATATACACATCTACATAGCTCTGACCTTTTGCCAAAGAATGACACTGGTAATGATACTATTATGAGAGCAAGCATATTCCCTTTCTTGGCTTGGTATTTGAATAGTATATCAATTTGTTCATTGTGGTCTTGCTAGGAATTAAATGTTCTGACATTTGCATAACCTAAGGGAGTTCCTGAGAGGTTGGCAGCCGGGAAGAGGAATCAGGCCAGATTTAAAGGGAGGGATTGGTAGCAGAATCCTCAAGGTCACATGGAAGGTTCCAGACAGAACCCGAGCAGGCCCTAGAGCAAAATCAGGTACACCTCTGGGTTCTGCTCTTTTCCTTATGATATGGGTTAGTTGGGAGGTAGGTGGATTGTCACCTTCTGTACAGAAAGAATGTTATGGAAAATTAGGTGACTTGCAATCCAACTGAATTAAGAATGTCAACAGATGCAGAATTTAAAAAAAACTTAAACATTCTAGACACAAGCAGTGCAAGAACAACAGCTCTGATGCGCTAGAATTCCTGGAGAGAATGGTACTACAGTGGGGTGTGTTTGAGAGATGAGCAACAGACCAAGTAGAGGAGGTTTGGGGACACCCTGGCTCAGGGCAGCAGGGATGTGAGGACTCTAGAGGGACCTAGGAGAGAGGGCAAGATGAGCCTCAAGGGTGACCAGCAGATTCCCATCGTCTGCATCTGTCACTCTTATAGCGCCCTTTGTCTTTATTGGTGACTTCAGAGTGCTTCAGCTAATTATGTCACTGGGTACATGTGCCAAAGGATAAGGAAGTAGACCAGTAGACCTCCCACCACTCTGTTCCCAGGGGGATGCGGTGGGAAAATCTCTCTCTAGACATTTGTCCTCTGCTATGTCACCCCCATCTGAGCTGGCTACCTCTCCATGAGCTTAGGAGAAGGTGTCTTTCAACTATTAGGCAGTACGTTGATAAAGTTAGTCACTCACAAGGTCTCCAAAGTCATCTCTGCAAATGTTATGTGTGATTATCTGGAGAGGCTTTTATTAACCACTAGAGGCCTGGTGCACAAAATTTGTGCACTGGGCGAGGGGGGAAATCCCTCAGCCCGGCCTGCTCCCTCTCGCAGTCCAAAAGCCCTCGGGGGATGTCTGACTGACGGCTTAGGCACCCTCCGTAAGTGCTTAGTGCTGCTGCGGAGGCAGGAGAGGCTCCCACCACCGCCACTGCGGTCACCAGCCGTTAGCCCAGCTTCTGGCTTAGCGGCACTCGCCCTGTGGGAGCACACTGACCACCAGGGGGCAGCTCCTGCGTTGAGCATCTGCCCCCTGGTGATCAGTGAGCATCATAGTGACCGGTTGTTCCACCGTTCAGTTGATTTGCATATTAGCCTTTTATTATATAGGATAATAAACTAACATTTGTATTGTGACTTACCATTTGCAAAGTATTTGGATTGCATTATATTTAAATCTCCTAATAATTCTTCAAGGAAGATGACTTTATCACTCCCTTTTTAACTAAGAGGAAAATCAAGCTCAATTAATTTCTTAGAGGCACTGAGTCAGCAAGCAAAACAGATTTTCACTTACTGATTCACTCGCACCTGCTGCTTTGCTCAAAGCCCTTCTCATCTTCACTAGTAAAAGTAAAACTCTCTTCAGTGACCACCATTCGGCTTTAGAAAACTGCTATTACAAACAAAGAGCACTCGCATTTACTTAGATTATTCCGATTAAATCCTCATTTTTTGTGAAGAGCAAGGTAGTTTATGTACACAGTAGGTATTTGTCTCTTTGTACCTCTCTTCGGTGATCATTCTGATTCTCACACATGTGATGAAAAGATTATTTTGGAATGGAAGAGAATAGTCAGCAATTACAATTCTAATGTGGGAAACTAATGTGAAAAAATATGAAGTAGGTTGTTTTTTTAATTTAAGAAAATAATCTAACCTCTGACATCTAAGTGAGCAGATTTAAAATAACTCAAATGGCTAAAATAAAAAGACAAAAAAGCAGGCACTTTATACCTATGTAAAAGCAATAAAAGGAAACTATTATGAGCCCCCAAACTACTCCCTCCCATATTCACACAACCACCAAACAGTATGTATCAGTTTATCTTGCCGATGCAATGCCCTGTTATAGTCAGAGGTGTGTGTTTGGCCTTCATACTTACAAACTGTCTTCTTTACAGCCCTCCTTTGTCCAACATTGTCCTTGAGTTTAGCTCTCTTTCTTGTATGATGGAAGTCTGGGCAGGAGAAACAAAGCCAGAGCATGTGATCGTCAGCAACAGATTTTTCCAATTGAGCTAAACTGACGTCCTTTGGCCTTCTTTTTGCGAATACTTTTTTTTTTAATGTAAAAAAAAAAAGCCCTTTTGAATTGCAACAGTTATTACCTTTGGTATTTAAAATTGTATTAAAAAATTAAAATAAAATTGTATTAAAATAATCCTTTGGATTTAAATATTCTCTTCTGACAGTAATGCTAAGTTCTAAGACTCTTGTTTAGGATTAAAGTTAGGCAAGAAAAGAATATTAAAATGAAGGAGAGCTTTTCTTACCAGCTATTAAGTAAATTATAAAGCTTAATTATAATTAAGTTGAATTATAATTAAAGAAGGTGTTGATAGAGACACAACCATGGAGTATGTACAGATGCTAGCATATATGATCATACATCCTAGAGAAGCAGTACATATCACTAGGAGAGATTATTGTTGTTATGCAGCAAATCAAACCATATTGGGAAGGAAAAGGTCTTCATAATACAAAGTAATTCCAACTAGATTAGACTTATAATAATACTTAATACTTTAATACTTTGATATTTATAATAAATAAAGATGTAAGAATTAGAAGAAAATATTGGGGAATTTTAAAAACAGCTTTAGGACATATAATTGACAATGAACTACACTTTGTTTAAAGTGTACAAATTAACAAGTGTTGGCACAATGTGCATACCCTTCTTTAAACCATCTCTAGAAGCAAAATAGCAAACATTTCCATCATCTCCAAATGTTCCCTCAGGCTCCTTGGTAATGCAGCCCACCCACCCCTCCCCCTTTCCCAGCAACCACAGCTCTGCTTTTGGACACTATAGACTAGTCTGCATTGTCTAAGTTTTTTATAAATGGGATCATTCATAATACTCTTTTTGTCTACTTTTTTCACTTTCAATATTTTCAGGTTCATGTTGTTGCATGTATCAATATGTTTATTGCATTATTTATTATTTATTCACTTGTTGATGGACATTGGGGTTGTTTCCAGGTTTTTATGATCACAAATAAAGCCACTGTGAACATTCATGTGAAAATCTTTAAATGGAGATATATTTTCCTTCCTTTTGCATAAATACCCAGGGGAATTTTAAGTTATATGCAAAAGAAAAGAGTTTATAAGCATAAAAATGAAGGTTCAAAGAGGAAAAAGTTATATTTGACAACATTTTAAATTTCTGCATATCAAAAAAATCTCATTAACAAAGTTACAGGAAGCCATTCTCATACTTTATTGGTGGAAGTATAAATTAATATGATAATTCTGAAAGCACTTTGACAGTATCATAAGTTTCAATGACTTTAAAAATATTTGCAACCTTTGATAAAATTTTCACTTTGATTCACCTGGAGAAATAATATGAAATGGACACAATGATGTATGTACAGAGACTCTTTTAGCATTACTTATAGCAGTTAAAGACTGGAAACAACCAAAAGTCTTATAACAGGAAAATGAATAGCTAGTGATTTCATAACTAAGAAATCTTATGCAGCTGCCACAAGGTGGATATCAAACTATATCATAAACTACTGGTAGGAGTGGAAGTTGCTGCAAATTTTTGGGGGAACAGTTTGATAATATTTTACTAGGGGTAATTTACTTAAAATGCTTATGAGCAGTAACTTAGTAATTCTACTTTTAGGAATATCTGAATGGAAATACTTTTACACAAAAAATTATAAACAAGCCCTCACCCCCCTGTTGTCTGCATGAGTAGGGGGGTAAGGACAATATGTAATACCTTAATCAATAAAGAGATTTTTAAAATTTATAAACAAGGATATTCATCACAGTATTATTTAAAAACAAGAAAATTTTAAGACAGGCAAATGCCCAACAATAGATAAATTAGATTAATAGAGTCAATAAAGGTTTTAATCAATTAAATTATGGAACATCTATATGAAGGAAATAATTTAAATGTCCTATAAAAGTGTTTAGTGAGAGAGAATATGCATTTTATAAAACATCACCAGCCATGCACTTGATACTGAAATTTAAAGGTAGAGAAAGAGAGAAGGAAAGGAAGCAGAATGTTAGTAATGATCAATGTATGGGTAATCGATTAACTTTTCTCTTTACTTTCCTGGGTTTTCTGAGCTCCCTTCTGTGGATAGGTAGTACTTTTGCAATGCTGTGATATAAACTATGGCATAGAGGCAGAATTTGAAATTGCATACTCAGTGTGAAGGCAGCTATGTATAGAAAAGAGGCAAGGAGGATATCAACCAAAGCACGAAGAGAATGATTTTATTCTCTTTGTTAAACAAAATTGCCTATGGCTGAAACTTTCTTCAAAAAAGAAAGGGGGTTTATGCAGCCTTCTGCTGGCTAGAAAAAGGCCAGGTCCTGGCACACAGTCTAAACCACCGGCAGCAGGTCCAACGTTCCAGACGTGAAGCGCGCTCTTCTTCATTATGTTTTGGGGACGTACTTTGTTTTGAAAGCATTTACACTGGCTGCAGAGAAGGGGGCAGGAGAGGGGGCAGCGAGGGAGAAGTGTCTGCTCCTCAGCCCGGGCAGTTCCCGCGCGTTCGGGACCAGGGGCCTGGGTGGGTGAGGTGGTGCCTGGAGGTTGGTTCACGGTCCCACGTGCACTCGGCGTGGGAGCGGCTTTTGTGGCCTGGCCCGCGGCTGCTAACTGCTCGGCTTTCCTGTCCCTTCCTCTCTCCAGTTGCTGTGATTTACTCTAGAACATCTCAGACTTTTTCTCTTGTCAGTATAATGTTTGGAATTTTTCTAAATATTAAGGAATCAGGGCAGAAATTCTTTTGAGAAAAGAGGGATAAAATGCGGCTCTATTTTTAATTTGGGAGGAGGAACGCCGAGAAAAGATGGGATTCCTCCAGCGGTTTAAAAGGGGGACCCGCCTTAGGGGAATAAATTAAAACGGGGGACTGCCTTAGGGGAATAAATTAAAATGGGGGACCGCCTTAGGGGAATAAGTAAAAAGTGGGGGGGGGGACCCGCCTTAGGGAATAAAGAGAGCCCCGTGCATGTGGCTTCGGGCCTTAGATCTGGAGACTCAGATCTCCACTTGCTTCTGCTCAGCTCCCCTCCAGCGAGTCCTGCTTGGGGGCATAGCCACCCTGCGGCTCTCACTGGCTCCGGGGCGGGGCCGGCAGGTGGACAGCCACCGCTGCCCCCATCACAGAGCATCCATCCCCTTGGCCTCCCCAGCAGGGACATGTCCTTAGTAACTCAGACAAGATCCCAGCAAGTAAGAGGCGGCAGGGGGCGGGGTAGTGTGCGCAGCTCCCAGTGCTCACCGTGGCCGGGAGGATGGGGTGCTCCTACCCCATGTCTGCCTCCATCTCTGGCTTCGGGAGAAGAGGGAGACAGGGATGGTGGGAGGACAGTAGGACAAATTCAGTAACAGAAACTAATAGGTTTGATGCCAGACAGCTGACAGACTTACCTCATCCGTCCTCACGGAATTACACAAAGTGGATTTCCTTCCAAGTGAAATTTCAAAGGAGACTGAGGGTGAGGAAAGCGTCTTTGCCAAGAACGCGCAGAGAGCACGAGGCAGCGAGGGTTTGCACTGACGGGTCTCTAGCACCATCGCACGCCTCCCTCCACCAGGTCTGTGGTTCTGAGCTCCCACTGCTGCTTCCTCTGCCATCAGGGCGGAGAGAGGTGAGTTTCTGCGCCTGCGAAAGGGCGAGGGGCAAACTAACGTCTGATTCCTGCCCAACTAGCATCCAGGTGGCCGGTGGCTCTGTCTCCCCTGAGAGCAGCTTGGGGAAGCTGGCCAAGAGGGCAGTGTGGCCGAGCGTGCGCCGGAGGTGACATGCGGGCTATTTCCATACGTAAAATCTGGTGGGCATTCAAATGGATTAAAATATCTTGCACTGAATTTTTAAACATTTTTGAAGAAGTGGAAGCATATTTCATGTTGGTATTCAAACAGCCCAGTATACTGAGTATGTGCCCATCAGTATTCAAGCTGTGGTATATTTACACCATGGAGTACTATGCAGCTATAAAAAAGAAGGATCTCTTACCCTTTGAGACAGCATGGAGGGACCTGGAGAGTATCATGCTAAGTGAAATAAGCCAGTCAGAGAAAGACAAGTATAACATGATCTCGCTCATAGATAGAATCTAATGAACAAAATAAATTGATGAACAAAATAGATCCAGAGACATAGACACATGGAACAGACTGTGGAATCTCAGAGGGAAGGCAATGGAGGGGTAGGGGTGGGAAGAGATCAACCAAAGAATTTATATGCATATATGCATAACCCATGGACACAGACAATAGGGTGGTGAAGGCCTGGGAAGGGGGAAGCAGGTGCAGAATGGAGGGGGTCAGTGGGGGAAAAAGGGAGACATCTATAATCCTTTCACCAGTAAAGATAAATTTTTAAAAATAAAAATACCCAAAAAAGAGTATTTTTAACAGCATACTAGGTACTCTCAAAGATATAAAAGTAAGCATAATCTAAATTAGGACCAAAAAAAAGACAGGAGATGGGGAATTCCAGGTGGAGAGATATAAATGGCACCGGAATGATGGTCTTCATCAATGTGGCCGTTTCCCCACCAAAGCAGACAGTCTGAAAGGCACCTACATTTATTTATACCCGCCGAGGGCTTACTCTACCTGGTGGCAGACCAGATAAGTTTAGTAGAGCTTTCAGACCTCCTTTAACCTTCTTGTTTCCTGTCCTCCGTTCTGCATGGAAAAAAAACTCATCTCTCCACATCCAAGAAACAATTCCAAAAATAAATGTAGGCATCCGCCCGACCAGGACATGCTGTCCCCGGTTTTCTCTCCAGAGCCCGCAGATGCGTGCGTTGCTCTTGAAGTCTGTCCACAAGCAGCACAGCAAATGCAGGCCTCCCACTGGCTCCCCAGCCGAGCGCCTGCGCGTGGCCAGCTGCACGTAGGGGATGATGCCTGGGAAGGAACTGCTGGATGAGTAATTCGTAGTAAAAAAACCAACACACAAACAACAAAAAAACAACCCTTGAGCTTTAGTTAGCACAATTTGTTCAGTTCTTCATTCGGAAGATGTAAATCCCATACGTTGAGAACTATGCGAAAGCGCTTTGAACTTGAAGCAGTAAAGCCACGCGATTGCTGGGGACTCTGAATGAGAGCGGCCAGCCGGTGCCCTGCTCAGTGAGCGGCCAATTTCCCCCAGAGCCACAGAGGGTGAGAGTATTGCCTGTGGCCCCCGGTGCCCTTCTTGACAGAACTGAGAAAACATGGCAAACTAGGGAGCATGCGGACCCAGGAGCCAGAGCCTGGTTCAAGTATAATGTTGGTGCACTAGCCAAGTCCGGGGCCTGTCTGAGTCCACATGCTCTCATTTGGTTAATCCACTGGTCAGCTGGGACTTCCTGACCCCTGGGGAGTCAGAGAAAGTTCCTGTAAAGCAAGGCCTAAGTCTTCCCCCAGCCTTCGGGAATTCTTGGGGACCACTGTCCCTTAACCTATCATTCCTCTGTGTCTATTATGCAAGCTGTGTTCCCGTTTCCCCCGTAGATCACAAGTGAAACTCTGCCCTCTCCAGTGTCCACCAAAGAATCCACTCCCCCGGGCATGGCTAGTAACTTCACGGGAGGTTTGGGGTTGGCAAGGACTGGGAGCGGGTGAGGGGCACACGGCTTTCTTCATCTCTCCAGAGACCTCTGTCTTACTCCCCCCCCGCCCCCCCGCCGCCACCCACCTCCTTTTTTTCCCCACTCCTGACACTTGCTTCCAGATCCTTTCTTGGAAACGACAAATATACAAATATTTTCCCTCCTGCTCTGCAGAGAAATTTAGCTCTTCTGTTCTTGTTCCAAACCTTCACGTTCAAATACATCGAGATGCTGGCAGAACATTCCAATGGTCTCCTCGGAAGACAGTCAACGTCATACATTGAAAAAGAAGTTTCCCATATCTTTTAAAAACCACACTAATAATACCAACCTTGCTCCTTTCTAAGATTTGTTTGAGTTTTAGCTACAAGGGATGCAAAATACTTTGCACATAGTAAATGCATAACCAACTGTGATGATGATGATTCTGTGGTAGGTGGCCAGTGTTTGCAGTAACTGTACTTCTGTGAGTATCACTTCTCATAGTTGTCATTCGTTATTTCTGCAATCATGTTTTCATGTCTGTCTTCCCATTAGGCCATCGGTTCTCTGAGGCAGAAACTCTTTCATGTTTATCACTGTGCCACCAATGCCTCGCACGGTGCCTGACTCACATATTTAGCACTTTATCGAATTAAGGAATAGATGATTGGATAAACAGAGATAGGAGTGGAGTGTTTTTCTCTTTCCTTAGAATCAGTGACTTTTACAGGAAGGAGTGACAGGGCAGATGAGGGAGAGTGAACGCACATAGATGTTCTCAGAATGTCCTGAGCTGCCTAGGAGTTGGGAAGATTAGCAGACCCTCAATTTCTGACTCTTTGTTCCTGTGAATTTTCTGCTCTCTCCACCATATGAGTCTCCTACCTATTCTTCTTGGGTTAATCATTCTCCCCGAAGCTGAAAAAGGACAACAAAATATTTGTTTGCCTACCTCCACACGGTCTCACAAGCAGCCCATGATCAGTAGGTTACAGACCAGTCCAAAAAAACTTCTTTTACCCATAATTTCTTTGAAATATTTGGGTTCCCCCCCCTAATATTTTTCCACGGCAGATATTTTGCCTTTTAGCAGCCTGTCACCTAATAATCTAACTTTAATGTTACAGCAGGTTCTGAACAAGAAAACGTGCTGTAATGAAGCTTATAGAGCAGTGATGGCAAACCTTTTGAGCTTGGCGTGTCAGCATTTTGAAAAACCCTAACTTAACTCTGGTGCCGTGTCACATATAGAAATTTTTTGATATTTGCAGCCATAGTAAAACAAAGACATATTTTTGATATTTATTTTATATATTTAAATGCCATTTAACAAAGAAAAATCAACCAAAAAAATGAGTTTGCGTGTCATAGGTTCGCCATCACTGTTATAGAGTAACCTAGGACTGTAACTCATTCCTGCCCTGTGGAGGTGCCTGGATGTGCAGTGACAGCATATTTCCAAGCACAGACACTGGCATTACCTCTTGACCTGAGACAAAGAAATAGATTTCAGACAGCAGCGAGGGAAGGCGCCTGCGAGGGCTGGGTGCGGCCCTCCAGCCCCGCCCAGCAACCTCCTGGTTATCTGTTTTAGCCACGTGGCTCCAGTTGAAGAATTAATTAGAAGAAAAGATTTCATGGCAAAAATAAAAATCAGAAAGATATAAAGTTAAATTTCCGATAAATAATGAATAATTTTGTAGTAGAAGTATGTCCTATGCGATATTTGAGACCTACTTAGAGTAAAAAAATATTTTTATTGGTTCCCTCTGGCAATCTTACACGCTAGGCACTTTGAGAATGTGGGATGTAAGAGGGATGGGTGAGCATCATATAGGAAGAAGAGAATAAAGCCATTATAAATTAAGTTGAATGTTTTTCAGTTGATTTTATCATTGTCATTATTATTATTATTATCATCAATTAGTACAGCTCTTAAAAATTCATTATGTTTCTTCATTGCTTTGTCTCATGTTCCAACACACTATCATTTTACTTGCCAAACCATACGAGGCATCTCTACCTGGGCCTAACTTTTAAGGTGTACTGTTCACATAAAGGCACTAAAATGTGCATGAGAAACTAGCCACTTTCTCCTCTCCTTCTCTGCCACCTTTCATTACATCGTACAGGGTTTTGCCCACCCCCAAAGACTACTTCTGATGACCTTACCAATTCTGGAATTTATTTCTCAATTAAATCTTGAAATCAATGGGAAAACAGTGTTCAATGTGCAGAATTTAACTTTACTTGCAGCAAATAAACCTAGCAAACATCTATGCCAGGGAGTTGGAAAGTCTGGTTCTGTGCCCTCACATGGAGAATGCTCTAAGTAGCACTGTAGCTGTACCTTCAGGTTGGCTGTTAGCACTGATAAAAGTTATAATCAGGAGAGAGCAAAACCACATTAAATTCTAAACTGTCACTTTCCCTAATTAGTATTTGCGTACTGCACTTATGTGTGCATACACTCTTTATCATTTGTCTCCGTGGATTAGATATTTCAGTTCTAAAATCTGGAGGAGACAGACATTTTTCAAATAAATTATATATGAGTCATAATGAATATGAATACACTCACCCAGGCAAAACATTTAAAAATGTACATCCTATCTCATTGGTTTTATAGTACGCGGTTGTCACCCAATGGAGAATTAAATTGCTTTCTATAGCCATTGTGTCATGGATCTTAAGAGTCACAGATAAGGAGAGAATAATGAAAGCTTGTATGCACAGAACTAAATTCCAGATTCTAAGTCCACTAGGCTGGACTGAGAGAGGATGGAGTCAGTTTAATAAAGGGGTCAGTATTCTGTCCTTTTGGGCTTCATTTAAATATTTTGAACTTCTGGGTATTAAAAGACACTTGCCCACATGTCCTTGGACTACTCAAAATTGTGCATTTAAAATAAGAGTGACATTATGAGCTGTTGAAAAATGTTCATAGCACATTTTAGCCAAAAACGAAATGGATCAACCAAGTTGAGTATAGGTCCTGTGTGAAAATAGTGATGAAAAATTCAGTAGTGAATTTTGAAAAATTAAAAATAGCCTGATTCTAGAAATGATGAGATCTAGGGAATAATTATCTACTTGTTCCTTGTATAATTTGATCTCCCAACTCTGTAATATACCCTCAGTTTTTTTAAAAGGCATAAGGTGCCACCATGCAACACATCTCATCTTCTTTGGCTCAGGAAGAAATTAGCTCCATTCAAAACTAGAGAGCAGTAAAAATTAATTTGTATTCATTTTTAAACAGCTATATTATGAAAATATTAGTATTCAAAGGATATTTGCCTACTTTGAAAATATTCAGAGTTACCCAAAATTGGCCATTTGAGGCTTAAATGAAAGGACTGTACATTTTTATGTATATAAAGACTATTTCAATCATCAAAGAAAGTGCTAGGTAACATTTATTAGGGAGATTGAGTTAAATCGTACCTATGGAAATTGTTATCTAAGTTCACAAACTGCATACAGTTTAAAATTTAAAACAGCATATAAGTGCAAATTATTTTGTGAAATGATCATGAAACTTCACCTAAAGTCAAATTTTAATTGCTTCCAAGATGGTATATTCTTTTTAACTACATCTCCCCAGTTCTTAAATATATATTTGAAGCTATAAGAGTAAAAGTGAATGCTTTCTCTCATTTGATTTCTAAGTCATTTATTTTAGCAACAACGGAGCCATCTCCATGATGGTCCTCCCTCTTACAGGATACACAGCCAAAGGCTGGCTGCTTAGAGAGGAAGCCCTCCAGCTTGGGGGAACAGCTCTCTGTCGGTGAGGTCCGCTGCCGGGCCCTCCAGGCCAAATCTTCCAAAACATTGTAGTCTCTCCCCAGCTCTAATTTATCCTGTGTACTTCCTCTCAGATTGATATTCTGTAATTACTGCGGGCATCATCTAACTCCTGTGCACAGAAATCTACAAATGAACATTGTTGAGACAGTGCATGCATTCAATGAAACTGACAGTGTGTCTTAGGAGTGATACAGACACCCCCCCAAAAAAAAAAAATTAATGAAGTATTTATGACTATAACTAGAGGCCCATTGCACAAAGAAATTCGTGCAATAGACCTTCCTTCCCCTGGCTGCCGGCACCGGTTTTCCTCTGGCACCCGGGACCCAGGCCGTTGCTCCGGCCGCAGCGAAGAAGCGAAGCCTCTTCAGTCTTCCATCTTTGCTTCGTGCCTGTGTATGCAAATTAACTGCCATCTTTTTTGGGGTTAATTTGCATACTCTCCTGATTGGCTGGTGAGCATAGCGGAGGGATGGTCAATTTACGTGTTTGTCTATTATTAGGTAAGATTGTGATAACTGTTATAAAAGTAAATTATGAGGGCATTTTGAAAGCAGATAACTAGAATGGATTTGAGAAATCAGGGAAGGCTGCCCTGGGGGAGTGATGCTAAGGGGAACTGGCCAGGTTCGGGGCTGAGAGGGTTGGGATATTCATGGGGAACAGAAAAGAGAATATTCCAGGTGAAGGAATCAGCGGACGTATGTCACTAGAGTGCAGTGAGTGAGCAGAGAGCTGACGAACCTGCGAGCCAGACTGCTCAGGACCTGCAAAGCTGTAGTAAGGATTTGGGACTTTTAATTAAAGGCAGTGGGAAGTCCCTCCTGCATTTACTTCCATTCCATAAAATGCAACATAGATTATTACAGGGGCCATTGATCACAGCAAGCATGACTACTAAACTAGCTCAGGTTGTTAGCATAGGTAGCTAGATATCACTAAGGAAGAGAGCAAAGGGAATCAGATATTGTTTCACCAGGAAGCTTCTGCTTCGCACACCTCAGGGATCACAGCATTGCCCTGCCAAGGATTGACAGCCCTCCCTTCCCTACTCTGGTATGGGGTGGGGGTGGTGAGGAGCAGGGGGAGGTAAGAGCATGCCAATAGAGGTCAAAATGGTGCAGGGGGAGGTGCTTGACTATAGAGGCTTGTCAGTCTAGCCTGGGGAAAAGAGATTGGTTGGGAGGTGGACCCATCAGAAGCCCACGAAAGCTTGGGAAGTTGATTGGTTATTTTGAAAAAGCTCCTGTGATAATACCATCCCAGAGAATGCCCACAGCCATGTGGGTCTAGCAGCCACTAGGGCCTTCCGCAGACCCATGGGCTCCAAAGGACTAAGCTTTCGTAGGAAACAGAAACTCCGGACTCGGGCCTTTGTTTTGGCCTCGATGAAGACAAGATTGATTTCCCCATGGCGGGATGGGTGGAGATGGGAAATTGAAAATCCAGGGGCAGCCTTCTGTTTCCACCCAACTAAATCTTGCCACAGCACACTCTCCCACACGTGGGTCCATGGAATGCCTTACAGTCCCGTGAAAGAGCCTGCTTTCCACTGGCAGCACTGCAATTACAAGCTGCAGTAATAGAAGCACACCATCTAACCAAGGAAGGCACACAGTCCAGGCCCAGCCAGTGCGGAGGATATACTAGGAGCTCAACACTTAATGTAGTGTTTTGATTTCTTTCAAAACAAGGTATTCATACTGGTTGTTTGCAATTCAAAACACATAGTTTACCAAAAACTCAGAAGGCCAAGTCAACCAGGCTAAGCCTGAACTCGATTTAGAGTTGAGTCATCCCCTCTCGCTCCTGGTCTCTCTTACTGCACCTTGGCCTCTTTACTCTGTCCTTCTATCTGCTGTCCTGACCTGATGAACCCCTTCCCTGTCCAGTGAGGAGTCTTCTATGTCTGTGAGAGGAGAGCATAGAAATGCTGATCTGATAGTAATGCCCCCTCCCCTCCCCTTATATCTAGAGCCCAGTGAGACTTACCAGTCCTGGGTGAGTGCCCAGAGCCATGGACCGGCACACTCATGGAGGTTTTGAGTGGAAAGCTATGCTAGAGAAAGTTCCCGTAATTAGCTTGAACTTTTTAAACTAAAATACTCCTGATTCTGATCCTGTGTGATTAGGATAAAAGCAGGCTTTATTTGTCCTATATAATAAAACCCTAATATGCAAATCAACCAAATGGCAGAACAACCAGTTGCAATGATGCACACTGACCACCAGGGGCCAGACACTCAATGCAGGAGCTGCCCCCAGCCCTCAGGCCCCAACCAGTGGCAGCAGCGGAGGTTGGGGCCGGTGAGCGGGTAGCACCAGGCCAGCCAAGGCAGGTGCCAGCAGGGACCCCCCTGATTGCCCCACCAGTTGCCCCGCAAATCATCCCTGATCGCCGGCCAGGCCTAGGGACCCTACCCATGCACTGGGCCTCTAGTATATATATAAAAGGCTAAGTGACCGACCGTATGTCCATCTGACTGTCTGACTGACCAACTGGCCAGTACATATGATGCGCACTGGCAATTTAATAATAAACGTTGACTCCCGCATGCGCGATACATATGAAGCTCTTGCTGGCGCCAATCGCACACATGTGTTTCACGCATGTCATTGTCAATCATGAATTTGGTTGACACTTCTATTATAGAGAAAGGGCAAATAGCGATATTAAAATATTTCTTCTAATTAATTTCCTTTCAATGAATCCGTGCACCAGACCACTAGTATTAAAAATAAATACATTTGCCATGTATAAGGGACATATTTTAAAACAAAAAATTACCTTTTTTTTTCTTTTTGTTTGGAGGTGAGAGGTCCAGTTCTCTTTCTGTCCTTCACTATTAGAAATAGTCTTTCCCTATATACCTCCATAAAACATTGGCATAACCCTGAAGTTTGAATGAGCAAATGCACACCAACTTTAAAAGACTCTGTTGTTTCAAGGGCTCATTGGCTTGGAGAACAATAGCTCAAGTTTAAAACATTTCCAGGCATGTGGCGCCACCGGACAAGGACTTGCTTGCTTCAGAGAACTTCCGTGGACCCTTGTGATTAGGACAATCACTTGTGAACTCCAAGGCTTTCATTCTTCATTCCCCCTTCCATCCCCGACATTCCATATGCATTTCTTGAAAGGAGCACTTTAGAGAGTTTTTACAGTAGAGGGACTGGCTCACAGAAATTGATCTATGAAGCCAAATAGACGAATAGCGGCAAGGATCTGTAGAGGCACTATGGTAGACCAAAAAACATCCCTTAGCCAAGACCCAGGAAATTTATATTCTGACTAGAGGCCTGATGCACGAAATTCATGCAAGGGGCTCGGCCCTCGCAGCCCCGGCTTCGTGTGGAAGGTCATCCGGAAGGACGTCTGGAAGGTCGTTCGGCTGTCCGGTCTAATGAGCATATTACGCTTTTATTATTATAGATTATTATAGATCCTGGCTTTGCTACTTCGCTGTGCAGCCTTGGACCTACCCCTTGACTCCTGAGCTTCATTGTCCTCACCAAGGGACACCACCAAGTCGGGAACCGGTAGCACAGACACGCTACCGATGGGAGAGTAATGATGAGGACCTTCTTGTTCTGCCTCCTTTACGTACACACGATTGTTGTTTGCCTCTGAAACGTTATGCAGGCTCTGGTTTGTATTTGGAGCGGCCTGACTCTATGTAACCATAAAGAGATAGGACTGATTCACGCGTCAAGCCTAGTAATGTAACAGCTCAGAGCTGAAGGGATGGCTTTGTATTCTATATGAGCTCAAAGGGTAACTGTTGGTCACTTATTGTAAACTTCCTAAGTCCCAGCATCCCTTTCAACAGCTTTGTGGAGCCTTTAAAAAACAGTTTTTAGCAGTCATTTCTCTCAGGGCCTAATCATTTCCAGGTAGTAGTTTAGGCTAATTAAGTCTTTGAAGTCACTAAGATGCTATTAAATGCACCATTGCTCTGGTGCCTTGAATATGACAGTGAAAGGGAGGGTGTGTCTGTGTGCCCAGCACCATCAGGAAATGGCCTGAGTGCCCCTCAGCAAAAGCCTTTGTTAAGAAAGAACTGTTTGTTCAGCCTGGGACGCTGAGCCTGCTGCTATCATCCTGCGCTGTGTTCTCACGAGGTCCAGGGACACTGCTTCCATAAATGCAGACAGGGAAGCGTGAGTCCAGAACACTGGCTTCCAGTCTCCTCGGATTCACAGAGTGGACACATAGGATGCATCGCAAGAGGGACTTTTACAGTCTCAAAAGTGTGTTCGCTGCGCTGTCAATACTGCTTATCTAACAGTGCTTTGTCCAAGTGCTACTGTTCTTTCTTTACATCACTGTGACTACTTCCAGTGGTGCGTCTGTGAAGTTGGGGTAGTTTGAAGTATGGGCGTCATGAGTCAGAGAAGCACAGTGTGTGTGTGTGTGTGTGTGTGTGTGTGTGTGTGTGTGTGTGTATTCCATTTACAAGCATTAACTTGGGGCATTATGATTCAAAAATTAGCCTTGTTTTCTGGGCAGGTCCTTTTTCTACATAATTATATTGTATATCACTTTATCCTTTATATTATTGTAAGAATAATATAGCAATAAAAGCATGTGATGTTTTAATTGAGTCAATGTTGTTATATTGTAAATCAGAAGACGCCTTAATCAATAAGCCAAATTAATTTGGAGCCTTTTATTATTATGCTAGCACTAGCAGGCTCAGAGTAGAATCTCTCTGTCAAATTCTGGGCCCCAACATGGTGGAAGTCTTCCCTATTTATACTTTTTTCAGCTCTTTGTCTTCCACATTTGGAACGAGACTTCCGGACCTCCTGAGAAAGAAGTCCTGTGTGCTGGGACTGTGATTCTTCTATTTTGATAGTCAGATGTATGACCTCATATTTTAATAAATGAAAATATTATTTTTTTAAATTCATTTATTTTAAAATTACAGTTGACATACATGTATTAGTTTCAAGTACACAACCCCGTGACTAGACATTTATATAACTTTACGAAGTGATCACCCCAATAAACCTAGTACCCATCTGACACCATACATAGTTATTATAGTATTATTCGCTGTGTTCCCTATGGTGTACTTGACATCCTCATGACTATTCTATAACTACCAATTTGTTATAAATCCTTTCACCTTTTTCACCCAGCCCCACAACCCACTTTTTATCTGGCAACTGTCAAAATGTTCCTATATCTCTGAGTCTATTTCTGTTCTGCTTGATCGTGTATTTTGTTTTTAGATTCCACATATGCATGAAATCATCTGGCATTTGCTTTCTCTGTCTGACTTACCTCACTCTGCACAATACCCTCTAGGTCCCCCCATGTTGATGCAGGTGGGAAAATTCCATTTTTATGGCAAAATCATATTCCATTGTATATATGCACCACTTCTTTATCCATTCATGTTTTGATGGACACTTAGGTTGCTTCCATATGTGGGCGTCCTTGGGGTGGGTGGGGGCATTATTCTCTACCTCATCAGCCTTGGTTTCCTCATCTGAAAAGACAGAATAGTATAAAATCGCCTATCTCAGAGTTAGGGTAAGAAGTAAGTGGGATACTTGATGTAAAATGCTTAGTGCACATGGTAAGCACTTGGTTAACGGTAACTGTTACTGTGGCTCTTATCAATGAATGAATCTCTTAGTCCCTTCCTGCTACATTACCCAGGCTTCATGCCTCTGCCTCAGCGGGGTGGTTCAGACGGCCTGAAAGGTTCAAGGCTGGAAAAGAAGGCACATTCCTGCCAGCTATTCTTCCCCATCAAATTCTTGGCAGCCACCAACTCAGAACCATGGCTCTCTCAAGAAACAGAGGCTTCTTCTGGTCATTCCTTCATTTCAGACAAAAAAATCTCTTCAGTCGAAGGGACATAATGAAGAGCCTGATAATTCACAGAAAACAGATCCAGAGGCAAGAAATGAGGGCTGCCTCTGTTTCTTCTCTTTCTACTCTGTCCTCCTGTCACGCCAGGCAGCACTGGTCTCGGGACAGGACCATGATGTGCAAAATGCTATTGTTTGCTGCTGGGGATCTTGCAGCCATCACTGTGGCTGCTCATCCACTCTGCCTGCTTCTTTTCCAGGTGGCCTACTTAATCTTGGCGTGCGCATGCTTTAACTCCATACACTTGGCTGTGCATGCACTGGATAGCAATCATCAGAATCCCTACGATGTCATTGCTGACTTCTACGTTGCTGTATATAATATTAGCCTGAGATATTCTCCATAGAGAGAGTGTGAGTGAGAAAAGGGGGGAAAATAGCATGATATTAATTAATATTTAGCTCCGGGTTGATCTCTATTCCACTTTTTACTGACACAGTAAACTAGATTGAAAAGTGGTTAAATTTAGATTTCCTTCAGTCCTCATTTTAAATGAGAACAAAATAGCTTCTTCAGCTATCTAGAATTCTTAACCCTTTAAAAGTATTTTTTTCTGGCACAAATAAATTTTCAGAGACATCGAGAAGAATTAGTAGGGAAGGAAGATTTTTTTTTAATTTCTATGATCTTTTCATACTCTTCATAGACTGCATTTGGACCCCTCTGTCACCTTACACCTTGTTATGGGTTCTGAATCCATGAATACATCCTAACAGCCAAGTTGATACCTCTGCACCTACCTGCCTTCGCCCTCTCCCACCATTTGCTCTCCCACCTCTCTCATCTCAAAAGATAGTTTCCTCATGTGGCCTCTGGAGCCAGCAGCCCTCACCTCCCCAGGAAGCACTCAAGAGCCATATTTCCTTTTCCCGGTCAATGAACATTGCCATGTCCTCACGCTGTTTATCACAAGCAGGTATTAAAAAGAAAGCAGCTAAATGAATGCACTAAGGTGAAGTTTCCAATTCTCTCAGGGAAATTTGCATTTTTAAGGGCATAAAATTAAATTTTCTAGCTTTTTTTGAGGTATAATTGACAAATAAAATTGTAATATATTGGGAGTGTACAACATAATGTTTTAATATACCTATACATTGTGAAATAATTCTCACAATCAAGTTACAGTTACCTTTTTTAAATTGATCTGAGAGAGGGAAACATTGATTTGTTCCACTTATTTATGCATTCGTTGGTTGCTTCTTGTATGTGCCCTGACCGGGGATCAAACCTACAACCTTAGTGTATCGGGATGATACTCTAACCAACTGAGCTACCCAGCCAGGGCCTAATTGTTTAATTTTTTTTATTTTTGGTGAAAACTTAAGACTTATTCTCTTAGCAAATTTCCAGTTTAAAATACAGTATTATTAGCTACAGACACCCTGATGTACTTTATAGTTAGATCCTCAGAACTTTTTCATCATAACTCTGTTTTTCCTTTTCCCACTATTCTTGCCTGGGTTTTTTTTCTCAAGCTATGAACTGTCTGTTTTGATGGTTTGAGTCAAATTCCCCAAAGCACATAGAAATGAAGACAATGAATGAAATAGCTTAGTTTAGGAAAGAAAATGAAGGGCAAGAAGGGAAGGCTGGATCAGAGAAAGGGAATAAAACAGAAAGAGGAGAGATGGAAGAAAATGAGTAGGGGGGGGGGAGCAGAGGTTATAGGCACCTTCTGACTCGCAGGTTGCCTTCCTTAGCGAAAGTGTGGCAATGCATAACTCATTACTCCATCCTACCTCGCTCCCCTGAGCATCTTCTCATGCTTACCTCATGCTTATCTCACGCATTAGCCCAACTCAGTGTGTGTACTAGTAGTATGCATTGGCAGTGTCCTACCACCACTATCTGTAGGGGAAAAGAGCAGTTCCCATGAGTCTTACTTCACACAATGCCACTTTGGTCTTCCTTAAGAGGTGCTTGAGCCATTACTTAATTCTCCAAAGCTTGGTTTCCACATCGGTAAAATGGAAATAATAATACCAGCATTATGGCGTTTTTATAAGAACATAATGAAAAACTTTCTGCATAGTACTTGGAACATAGTGAGCTTTTTTAAAAAAACAGCAATTGTTTTAAATTGTGGTAATTATTCTTATCCTTATTATTATTATTTCTTCTCCAAGAAAAAGTCAGATTTTCTTGTTTTATCACAGAAAATGGTATTCTGGCCTGCCTTTCCCTTTTCCACCTCTCCAAATTCAGCACCCCCTGACTCTAAAAAATGAAAAATATGGAAATATTAAAGCATGCAAGCCTCCCTGGCCTGCATCTTGATTCTCAGTTCTCCTCATGGAGGTCACACTCCTAGAAGCTGAAATAACAATTAGCCCATGAGAGAATCCTTCCCAGTACCCGGAGGCATGCTAGCCATGGTTAAAGCTCTGCATTTCCCAGATGAGAGTTGCTGTCTGACACATGAATGTTGAGTTTGTATGTCCAGGCGCTCTGGCTTCTACCACGTGAGGAGCCCATCACTGCCTTGTCCCGTCAGCATTGCTCCACCTCGACATCTGTCCTGCTTTCCTGGCTTTATGAGGCCACCCCCAGCCTTCGTAGCCTCTCCCCTGGGCAGCTGCTCTGTAGATGCACCCACTAGAACTGGTAGCCCCTTTCACTAAGAGTTGGTGCTGCTATAAAATAAAGCCACCTTTGATTCTCACTAAATCCTGGCCTTCTCCTAAACCAGCCCATGCGAAGAATTGTAACTCCTTTACTTGTGTGTCCATGGACATGGCCATTTTGGTGGGATGAAAGTCTATACCTTTTATCAAATCATTAAAAGGGTCTAAATCTTAAAAGAAACTGCAGGTTAGATACCATTGCATTGCTTAATCAGCTAATATGTTCTGTCTTGTCACAGCCTTTCACTGAGAAGCTAAATTTAACTCACTTGGAAAAAAATTGGAACTATGATCTTTTTGTTGTTGTTGTTGTTGTTAATCCTCACCCCAGGATATTTTTTCGATTGCTTTTCAGAGAGAGAGTGGAAGCGGGGGGGTGGAAGAGAGAGAGGACCATTGATGTGAGATAGATACATGGATTGATTTCCTCTCATAAGCGCCCCAACCTGGAAACAGAGAGCAAACCAGGTGCATGTCCTTGACCAGAAATGGAACCCGAAACCCTTCGGTGGTGCTCAGGCCAGTGCTCTAACCAGTTAGCAACACCGACAGGAATTACAATCTTTAAAGTTTACTAATCTATTTTACTTTTATAAATGTCTGTATATGGCCTCAATGTAATGAGATAAATGGGGCTCAAAAATTCACTTACAAAATTTGGAGTTGTCTTATTGCAAGATCGGTGAAATATAGTCTTCTAATTACAGACGGGAAGGGACTTTTCATTCATTTGTTTTCATTTGTTAGATAGGTAGGAAAAAGACACAGACCTCTGTGTATGAACAGTGACATCTTACACTAAATCAAGAAAGTTCCAAATAATTGACAGGCAGTCACTTCCTTACTCCCTCCCCCACAGGTTAAGACCTGGGCAATCCCAGCAGGAGGGCAGGGAAGACTCACCCCATGGTAAGGTCAGCCTTAGTTCTGCCTGACCAAGGGGGGCTATACCCCAACATTACTGCTCTTGAGAAATGCAGATGCATGTACGTACGTGTGCATACACACACACACACACACACACACACACACACACACACACACTGTCCCAAAGGCACCTCATATCGGATAGACCATGATTCTCTAAAAAGACTTAGGTCCCAATGCAGTGCTGGCGGCAGCAGTAAAGACCACCCCTCCTTATGGCCGTCGTCCCTGGGACCCTTGAGGTCCTTTTGATCAGGCTCTTCGGCAGGGTCCCCGTCCTTCAGAGACATTCTTATACCTTTGAACTCACTGACAGAATTCCAGTTTTGATCATCTTCCTTCCAAGAGGCTCCTCTTTCCCCATGCCAAGTGGCTCCCACCTCGCTCTGCCATCTTTAATGCCTTCCCAATAGTAAAGCGGGGGGAGAGGGATGGGTACCAGCTTGTCTTGAGCAGGAGCCCTGCCTCATAAGCCCAATGAAATCAAATGAAACAAACAAAACCGAACGTCCTTAAACGTTGTGTCCACACACTTACCCGAACAGCAGGCTCCTTCCCGACGGGAAAGTGCCACTGAGAGTACTTCTTCCCAGAATGAAAATGGTTTTCTCATTTTCAATGGCATTTTCTATTTTTTAAAAGTTCGTCTCGTTAGATACCCATATTAAAGTATGTATATATTTCTGTGTATTCACATTCCCCAAAGAATGAATTACCTCTCCCTTGGCTCAAAGTAGATTTGATAGTGTGTCTTACAAGCTAGAGAAACATATTATAAAGCAAAGTAAAAATTCCACCCTAATGGACAGTTAAGCTCATGGTCAAGCTCAACTAGTATCATATTTCCAGCTCAAACCTGGCTGGGTATCAGAAACACCTATGGTACTTGTATCTTATTCTTATCTTTATTGTTGAGAGCATTACAATTGCTCCCCCTCTCTTCCCCCCTTGGCCCCCATCACTGGGTCCCCACCCCGCCCCAGGCCTTTGCTGGGCTCCAACCCCAGATTCAGTGCATCCGCTATTTGCATTTTGACCCTTTCTCAAGGCTGGTGTGATGGCAGCTGCTGTGGCGCATACTGTCCAGGGACAACCAGGCCCCTCACGCATCCAGCTGGTCATCACCCTGGAACAGCGTGCTCATGCCCAGGCCCCCCAAAACCAGGCCCAGGTTCCAGGAGCAGAAGGTGACCTTCAAAGTAAAAGGCAAAGTCAGAAAGGCATCGCCGCCATTGATCTTAGAGGCAGCACCCTCCTGCTTCTGGGGCCCCTCTCAGCCAAGGACGAGGACGTGAAAGCAAATGCAATTGTGGGAAAGAGCGCGGAACACTTTTTATTATGTTGCCGAAGACTAGACTCCTATGTAAATCTGAGGAAGTCACATCAGAGGCCTCTTTCATGAGCAGAAATAGAGCGGGCATTTCTGTGCCGCCCGTAGATCAGTCAGAGGAGTCGAGGCCCATGGCGTGGCCTTCACTGCGCTGATGAACTCCGGGGAGTGGGCAGCGTTGGCGATCGCTGAGCCAGCATCTCCTTGTCACCCGCCGGGAGAGCCTGGGCATGGTCTCGTCGCCCTGCACACAAGGTCTGCGCATCCTAAGCTGTTTGCTGAAGTGCAGCGGCTGCAACAGAGCCAGGCGCCTCTAACAACCCCGCTGGCTTCTGCGGATTGGCACTGAGAGTGTGAACCGGTGTGCGAGTTGGTGTGATGATATGTGTCTGGGTTGACAGAAATCTGGTGCTGGGAATGATCTCAATCACCATGGTTATCTCCAGGGTAACGGTGTTTTAAAACAGGAGGATCCGCTCAGAAGTAGACAGAGGCATCGCTCAGGGGAATCCGAGAGAGCTGGGACCCTCCTCCCCATTCCCCTTCTGGCCTGGGTCACCAGCGTCTACCAACTTCGTTACCAGCTTCAGAAGGATCTTATTTGTATTGAACAGTGGCAGCTGGAATACGATGACTGGTGATTAGAATCCATACTGGCTTCAGAGTTTTAAAATTAAAAGCAAAAAATAGAAAGGACTCCATTTCCGGCCCTGCCAGAGAATACAGTTTGTTTTATGGCCACTCTACCTGCCGGAGTCTCAAGTTCTTCAGCTGTAACCTGGGAACAGTATCTCCCCTTCCTCCTCGCAAGGCTACCGGCAAAAGCACGTTATAATCTGGGGAAACTCACCCAAATGTAAGACACCATTGGGTTAAGCTTCTCCCTTTCAAATGTCTTCTGTGCCCACATGTCATGGAAGCGTATGCTGTGGATGACGGTGGGTTAAAGATGTGAAGGAAGTGGCTGGAGGACGTGATATTTCAATGTGAACGTGTTCTCCCTGTTTCAAAATACAATTCACATTTATTCTAATAGCCCGTGACCTACATTTAGGTTTATTCTTTGTACCTTGCTGATTCCCACACTGTTCTACTCTGTCATAGGCGAGGACAAAGAGGGGGACTCTCCCTGTCCAGCCTGCAGCCCTGTGTTAACGATGAGGCTGGGCCAGGTGACAGGGAGCTCACCTCCTACAACCTCATTATCACCACGGGCCTCCGGTTGCTTCCTGCTCTGTGTGAGATGCTGAGGGGAGGCAAAGGCTCAGGTCCGCTCTGCTCTTCTCCCTGTGACCTGCCAATCACCACGTGCTGCTGAATGTGTCCTAAATCTCTCACATCAGTCCTTTCGCCTAACACAGAATATTGTCACTCCCGAATCACAGAAGTACCCAGCTCACTGGACCAGTCCCTGAGTCATGTGCTCTGACCCCCTACCGTCCTGCCGACCCAGTCTCTCCTGCACTCACCGTGGGGAGTAATCCGTACACATCAATCCCTACTTACACCTCAGATGGCTCCCGGTGCCCCAGAGCAAAGCTCGGACTGTCTGGACATGACAAAGGTTCTCTGGCCCTGATGCCCGCTCACCTCTCCAGCATCTCCATGCGCACTGCACCCAGCAGTGCCCAACTAGCCCCAATCGCCAAATGCACCCTATACACTTTCCAAAGTGCCATGCTTTCCCCGAGTCCTTCCTTCACTCCTTTCTACCTGGAAAATCCCTATGTGTCCTTTACAACTGTTCCAGAGTCACTGCTCCTTTGATGCCCTTTTCAGAGAAACTAGCACCCTCACCTTTTGGGCAGTCTTCCTCGAGTGGTTCTGTTCACTTCAGCCCCACGTGATCAACCCCTCTCACTGTCACATACCTTTCTTGCCACTTCTACAGCTAGAATGACCTCATTGTTCATTTGTTGTTTATATGCTTTTATGTCTTCCCCGCTAGAGTGGAAGCACAGTGAGGGTGGGAGCTGTGAACGGATCACTGTTTTATACCCAGAGCTTTGTTTGGTGTCTGGAGTATAGAGGATATCAATAAAGGTTTGTTAAGCTCAGCGTTGAGGGTTATGAAGGCTCAGAGGAAAGGCATAAACCCAGCCAATCATAGAATTAGGAGGGATTTCAGAGGAAGATATGTCTAAATTGAGACCTGAAGGATAACTGCAAGTTAGCTAAGCACAGGAAGAGGGCAACCCAGACCAAAAATAAATAATAATACATAGTATGGACAAAGACCCATATTAAGAAAGAGGGTCCATGGAAAGACAGGCACAGCGACCAGCTGTGCCTGATGCTTACCATGCCCAAGAATCAAGACATAATGGGATCAATAGAAATGTATACACACACGAATATAAGAGAGGTGAAACTTTAATTTTTAAAAGTTTAATTAGATATAATAAAAAATCACCTCCATCAACCTGTAAAGTCCTTAATATTTAGCCCAAAGCCCTCTATCAGACTAAACAACATTTCCATTAACTTTCTCATTATCTTCATTTTCCTCAAGTCAAATTTTAATTTTTTGTAGCTTTTTTTCATTCTCTGTTTTAACTCTTGGTATTTCTTAAGAGAGTCCCACTATAGATAGTATGTTTATTTAAGTGAGAGATGTGAACCTAACCACCTTACATGAAATTATGTACAGAAAAACGGTGGCAAGTTCCAAACACTCAACTTAGAGGTGAACATTTAGAAAATCACCTGTTTCTAAATGGAGGTTTTGGGTGCACAAGGGACAATTTGCAGCAGAATGTGGTAAAAGGCATGCTGGTCTTGGAGCCCAAACGTCTATGCCATTCACTTCACAAAGTTCATGAGACTCTCAGTCTCCTCGTTTGTTGAATGAGATGCATTATATCTGCTTTATATTCTTCATAGGAATTCCCAAGATTAGAATCACCTAACAGACTGGATAGGACTGTATTTAATAATAAGACTGTATTTAGTTATAACACAAGGTCATTTTCTGCTGTAGATATTTTTGTGTTATAAAATAAAAAATCAAACAAATATATGTCCAGCAATTTAAGTTAGTAAAAGTAAAACTATACTTTCGAAATACACAGTGTTAGTTTGTCTCTGTGTCTGTGGCATAACCACGGCAAGTGTGTTTCTATGGAAATGGCCGTTTGCCTCATTAGCAGGAGGATAATACCCGCTGTGCCCATTTTGTCTCATAGAATGATTGAAGATAGCGGGAAAAGAGGAAATACCATGGCAGAAAGAAGACAGCTGTTTGCAGAGATGAGTAAGTACAGAACTTTCATGGAAGACCCTACCGTGGCCATTGAATATACATGAAATTCTATGACTTGGGTACTTTTATTTAAAATTCCAAATTTCTTTGCATAAAATGTAACTTTGAGCATTTTTGCCTCCTAGAAGGGAAAAGTTAAATTAGTGAAATATCACAGTGTGTTACTACACTCTGTATTTTATGTGAAGGAAAAGTTTCATGGACCTAAATATATGTATATGTACACACATACACAACACTTTAGAAACACTATTTAATGTTGGCGTTTAATAGAGTCCAAAACTTCAAAGTCTGGGTTCATCTCTCTACACTGTCAGTGTCCAGCATGTTGTAGGCAGTGATAAAATTTGTGAAATGAATCATTGGATGTCTCATCTACTGAATGATGGCATCTGTTTCTATGGGAAAGAGGAGTCCTGTGTGATTACCAGACCAAACCATATGCTGTCATTTAGGCTTCATGCATTAGGGAAGGGTCTGTCCCACAGACCAGTCTCTAAAAAGATGAAAAGTTAAAAAGAACCCACATGCCCAGTTAGCATGGCTCAGTAATTGAGCATCAAACTATGAACCAAGATGTCATGGTTCGATTCCTGGTCAGGACAGATGCCTGGGTTGCAGGCTCGATCCTCAGTGTGGGGCATGCAGGAGGAAACCGATCAATGATTCTCATCATGGATGTTTCTCTCTATCTCTCCCTTCATCTCTGAAATCAATAAAAATATTTTTTAAAAGAGCCCCCAAGGGCACCTGCTATAGAGGGAAACCAAGCCAAGACTGACTCCATTGGAGAACCCATGAAATAGAGGCCATTGGTTTATGTATATATATGGTTGTAGTCGGTAATGTCCCCCTTGTAGACCATGTTTCTTATTCATAAGGAAGAAGAACTTGACATTGGGAGGAAAGCACACATCTCAAATGAAAAGTTATAAAGAGAAAAGTACAGTTCTCTTATTGTCTTTTGATCTCTTTTTTCCCCGCATAAGGAATGAGGATGAGCAGAAGTGAGTGGTAAGCCTTTTTCCCTGAAAAGGCAATAGACAAAAATTAAGTTTCTACTGAAGATTGGAACTGATTGGCAAGAATGAGGGTCAGAGCAGATAAAGAAAGTCCCGGATAATAAGATTCATATTTCCCTTTATCATTTCCCAATAATTGGGTGACACCAAGACAGTGTTGGAACTAACACAAAGGAAAGAAAATTAAAATTGAGATGGGGAATCTCAATCATGCTCCTTGCTTTTTCCACTTTTAGAAACATGTCTGCAGTGCCTGTGAGTGTTTCCGCCATGACCTTCCAATGTGCTAGGCCATGTTTGGTACTGTGTCTTCATTTCTGGCATGGCCGGTCACCTGGACTTATGACCTTATTGATACAGATCTAACAGAGCAAGGAACCTCGTTACTGCCTGCCCATCTGAACAAAATACAAGGCAGCACAGATACCCTCCCATATCACAGGTTCTTAGACTGAAAGGGCAGGAGCCAGGTACATCATGGGCCAGTGTTTTGTTACAGAAATTTAAAAAATTTAATATTTAACATAAAAAACAGTAAAGTCTTAGGGGAAATGTTTGAATTTATTGTTACATTAAAGACTTTATTGGCAAACACACTGTAAGAATTATAAACGTGTACTTATTTAATGATTTTTAAAATACTTACCAAAGGTTAAGTGCCTTCTCCCTGGTGCAGTGCTGAGTACAGAAAAATGCATATGTCACACATGACTTTTGAGTTGAAGTTGTCCAACTCAAAGAAAGATCAACATAACTTTTATAGCCAAAGAAAGAGAGAGAGTTCTAAATGTTTCAAGTTGGGAGAGCTCCTTCAGTGATTACATTTCAAAGGGATGGCTCCCAGGTCCTAGGAAGGATATAACTGGGCTATAAAACTGGCCAGAAACTGGGAATTTATGTCTCAATGGGGCAGATAACGAATTTACAATGGAAAGTTTTCTAAGTAAAGGCTCTAAGAAAAGGGAGGTCAGAGGCCTAGAATCAGGAAGAAGCCTGTCTAAAGTTTAGTCAAGCTGAGGGGAACATTAAGGCATATTGGCTTTACAAAGGCCAAGGGCAGAAAATAACAATTAATAAGAAGAACAATTGATAAGAAATCCTGGCAAATCCAGATGATTGCAGCACATGTGCGTAACACATCTACTCTGAGCTCATAACCACAAGCATAAAGTAGAAAGAAACGGCAAAGAAATTAAATTAAGAGTAACGTGGACTCACTAAAACAGCAAAATAGACTAGCCTTACATATAAAAACAACAACAATAGTAGCTCCATGGCCACCTCCTTGATTAAAGAAATTCTGGGCTAGCTGCCCTTAAACCAAAAAGCACCTTCCGTATAATGCCCTAACGATCAGTTTATCTAGTACCTTAGACGAAAGCTGAAAAGACTGCTTAAATGTAAATGTCATTCTCACCTTGGCCTTTCCAGTCATTGAATAAGTTTATCAGCTTAAATAAGTTTATTAACCTGGATTTTAGCAGAATCAATAGTTTGTGCTTGGAATTCAACTCACCTTCTCTGTTTTCCTGCTGCCAGAGCACATTTACTCCGCATTGTGTGACACGAGCTTGTGCGCACATTCACGTCACTCGCCATGAGCTCCTCCGTAGGGACAGACCCTGGGCTTTTACCTTCAAATCCATTCCCCTGGGTGCTGAACCAGTGTTGGTTAAAAGCCTCCAGGACACAGGATAGGTAGGTTTTATTGAGGGGAAACTGATTGGAAAACATTCTTTCAGAACTTGGGAGGCTTCCTAACAAGAGAAGAAAGGTCTGAGCCAGAAATCAAAGGGTAAATGTGGGCACTCAACAAGCACTGCTGAATTGTCTGAAGGCAGTCTCTCCTCAGAGTGCTCACTACAGTCAGCGGGTAAATAGTTTGAATGGAACCCAGAGCGTGTTTCTGCAATGCGCACTGAGTTTTAGGAAAACTGACTTCAAAAATTCAGAAAAAGGGCATGGGTGTTGCTGCTACCATAGGCCACAGTGGATGCAATGACTATTTTTACTTACTTCTTTATCTCTCATGCTCTTCAGCCTCTTCAAAACGTTAGCACCATGGGTCACTACCCTGCAAATTCTCTCTTGTGTCACCACCACCCTGGTCTGGTCCTCTGCTCTTTCTGACTACTCTACTTCTCTTTTCCTGTCTCTCAGTATCTTCCCAGCCATCTGAAGTCAGATTTTACCAAAGTTTTGTTCCTGACCAATTCTTTTCATATACAATTTGATTTTCTGTCAAGGCTTCACCATTGTTGTTTTGGCTCTAAGTGTCCAAGAATTCCATGCCCTAAATGGTTTGACTCAGTGGATAGAGCGTCGGCCTGCAGACAGAAGGGTCCCGGGTTCGATTCCGGTCAAGGGCATGTACCTTGGTTGCGGGCACATCCCTGGTAGAGGGTGTGCAGGAGGCAGCTGATCGATGTTTCTCTCTCATCGATGTTTCTAACTCTCTATCCCTCTCCCTTCCTCTCTGTAAAAAATCAATAAAATATATTCAAAAAAAATTCCTTCAGAACCACCTCTCATAGTCTCAGGGACCAGTTTACCCAGAGCAACCAACATATAAACACAGTGTCCCTTCCAGCCTTGCTTCCTCACAGTCAGAGCTTATCCTGATGGAGCAGCTTAAGGTGGGCTCACTGTCAATTGCATTAATAGTGCCCATCACAAAAAAGCCATGTCCCTGCCCAGGGTTCTGCTTTCCAGTATTTTCGAAGTCATGCAGTCCTTGAACAACTACCAAACAGCGAGGCACTGTTCAGATCATGAACAAAAGATAGTGGTAACCCTAGACATTTCAACATGCTAAGAACAAGGATTGCTCTATTGACTTTACTTCCTTATTCATTTATTCAAATTCCATCTCTTTTTATAGAGGAATTAAGTCAGCTAATTTCTCTTTTTAATAAGGCTACTAGACTGTTAGCTCAGGAAAATATCATAGGCTAAAAATGGGCCTTAATCTCATCAAGACACTAACAAAGTCTCTTAAGTTGTGCATGTGTTGGAGCAACATGAGCTGGATCACCATACAGTTAGGGAGATTTGCAGGTAGTGTTATGACCATGTCTAAAGGGAAAGTAATGGGCAGTCAACATGGAGGGTGGCCCCTAGAAGGACCAGAAGACTCTTCTGTGGCCCTGTCAGGCCCTTGGTTTTAAGCAATAATTTGGACACAGAAGACATGCAGCTACTCCCAGGTAGGCTATGAATCTACAGATTTTCAAGAAGAGACTGCACATGTAAACTTGAATTAAGTGTATGGTTTATTGGGGCAGAGACAAATACATTTATTTTGAGCAAGAGCCTGCACGCCATACGTCAGGTCAGAGGTGGGGTTTTTGTTTGTTTGGGGGGTGTTGTTTTTTGGTCCCAGAACTCATTATGGATCTTGTGTTGGCCACTTACATTGTCGGTGCAAGGTAGTGTGCTGCTATATCTGAAAGGCTAATTTTCCTTGCTCACCACAACCCTATTAATATTGAGGCCTTACATCCTCAGCCAAGAAGAATATGCATAAATAGGAAACACTGACAGACCTACAGATCTCTTCCTGATTCTTAAATAAAACAGAGGGTCCGTTAAGTCCACATTGTGATGGGGCAAGTGAGCAGTCAGTGCACTCCTGTCCCTACGTATCAGCTCTCCTTCCCTCTTCCTGCTCCTGGAGAGGCGCACCTGCCCCACGTTCCCCGGGACCTCAATGGGAGGGAGGTGCAGAGGAGCCAGGGTTTCTCTGCTCAGAAGCTAAGATCTTGCTGGAACTAAGAAATTGAACTGTGTGCTGCATCATCGTCCTTTTCTACCTGGGGCAGAAAAGGATTATTCTTGAAAAACTTACACAAATAATCTATGTCCCTAATGACTTCTTCTAAAGGATTATTTACAGATATTGAGACTTCCCTGACGGTTGAGCCAAAATCCGCATCAATAAAATGATAACCTCATCCAGGGGAAAAGGCAGATTTAGCATCCGGGTATTTCTGATCATTGCTCTGCCTGGTTATCCAGCATCCATGAGCCTCTCGGATGTAGAGGACCTGAAACTGGGAAGCCCCTTTGAAATGCCAGTGAGAAAATAAAATTTTTAAAAATATCAGAAAGGTTAGAAACATGAGCTAAAAAAAATAAAAGAAACTAAGTATGAAATCCTACCTGTAGCCCCCACCCCAAATAAGCATTTAAATTGAAAATAGGGAAAAATCTGACTTAATATAAGTACATATGATTTTTTAAAAATAGCTTCTTAATGAACTATAAGCTTACCAAGAGCCCAAGAATGAATTGCATTAATAAGTGTCCTTATCAAAGGTGATAGTAGTTGCTTCCCATATTCTATACAGGTTGGGTTAATTTTGTAGATCTTGTGTCAAGGAGATACTAGCCAGTCATGGAACAGGACGATGAGAATGGTTAGGGCCCCAAATCTTTGCCTGATGATAATGAGAATAAAAATAGCCACCTCCATGTATGGAAGCCAATTGTGTGTCATGCTCAGTGGTAGACATTGTGCTTCAAATGGCTGTGCAGTTGAACCTCTTGGACCTGAAAAGTCAAGGAGAAGCTACCTCCCCAGCTAAACCCTAAACTCGTGATAACAGGGCCTTTTGTACATGATCTTCAGATGCTAATGAAGATGCTAACAGTGATCATGATAGTGGCTTCCCATTGTTTGAGAAGTAAATTCTCAAGTGCCAGGAGAGAAGATTAACTAGGTCAAATGGATTGAAGTTGCAGAAAGGCAAGTTAAAATCAAATGCAAAAAAGAAATTTCTGTCACTTGTTGTTGCTCATAAATGGCACAGGAGGCCCATCTGCTTGCTGTAAAGTTCTCACTAGATGCCAGCTACGTAGGTTACCAGCCAATAAAGTTGATATTATCCCCCTTTTACACATGAGGAGATAACTTTTAAAACTTGTCAAAGTTCACACAGCAAGTCCATTTATTTTCACTATGTTATAATCATCCCTGTCATTGCAAGTAATCCTCATGGCCATTGGCTAAAATGTCTACCTCTGGAGAACATGTGGAAGGGAATTTCTCAATTGCCTCTTTGATCCTTCAAGTACCCGGTATCAACGAGCCTGTTTGTCAAGTAACAAACTTCTGTAAGAATTAATATTTAGTTACATGCCTTATTAAACCATGAAGTAATGGGAGTATTGATAGTGTTTTTCAATGAATCTAAAGAGATCAGTTTGAGTTGAGGGAATGCTAAACGCTCTCAGTGAGGGACACTGCTCATTCATCCCAAGTTTTATTAGGAAAGCGCGTAATTGGTCACCTAATATAATTACTTTCAGGCCAGTTCATTTACTTGCTACCCTAACTATTATATTCAGAAGCATCTATGGAGCACTTTTACTGGTGCAGAGAAAGCTCAACACATGTCAAAACCAGGTATGGGCCTTTGTATCTGTATGAACCAGAAGCACGGGCTTCGACGAAGCCAAAGAGTTAGAAGCAGAGAAGAACTGACCTTTGTTGAAAGTCTGCTGTGTCCCAGACACAGTCTAGAGATGAACCCATTTGGGGGAAACAGGTTACGTAACAAGCAGCCGTCTGCAAGGGGAGGTTCTGGGGTAGAGTAGTGGGGACTCTTGTTGGAAGATAGGAAGGAAAGAGCTTGCAGAGGAACTTGGATTCTGAGCAGAGGAGCATTCTGACTGGGTGCTGTGGGCATCATAAGCCACACGGATTTCCTGAGTGGAATGAATAGGGAACGCAGCTCAGAAACATAAGGAACATGTTCCTCTTTGTCAGGAAGGGAAGGGAAGGGAAGCCACGGTCAGCAGCCTGTACTTTCAGCACATGTTTCTTTCAGAAATTACTTTAAAGTAATGAGTAGAGGTTGTTTTCAGGAAGGAGTCTCCTCCGAGGTTGGCAGGGAGACTGCGGTAAGGTGCGGGGAATAATAGTGAATACCTACACAGCACTCCCCGAGCGCCAGGCAGTGTTCTCGGTGCCTTGGGTAGAGTCATTCATCTACCCTGACAGCGTATGACGTCAACAGTAGTGGGATCCCCATCCCTGTCTTCCAGACGAGATAACGAGGACTTCCAAAAGCATTTGGCCTCAGGTCAAGCAGAAAAGATGCCCAACATTCGGCAGGTGCCCACGCACAGCCTCGGTCTAATGACCAATGACAGCGCGTTTAAAATGATGACGATGATATTACTATCGCTACCATCTGGCTGTTCAGGTTGCAGCTTGAGCAGACTGTGCTCCTTCGTGGCAGCCTTTGCAGGGCTGAGGTTGGGTGTCCTGGCCGGTGAACACGGTTGACAATCTGACCTTCAGTGTTGATTACATGTGCTCTCTTCCCATAACCTGAGGGATACGGAACAGACCTTTCACATCTTCAAGTTATATTTATGTTCTAATAACAACAAAATTAAGTGCATGGGTTATATTTATAGTTGTTTTCTTTAAAAATGTTATAAATTCCCTTCCACGCACATGGCATACCATATGTGTACGTTTCCCCCCCAGGAGCTCAAGAGCTGGATCGAATCCGACTCTCTACCTACAGAACAGCGTGCAAGCTTCGGTTTGTTCAGAAGAAATGCAATTGTGAGTATGCCAGTTGTTTGCAGTAATTACCTTCATGAGTCCTATCATTGACACTCATTACTTAGTTTATTAAAACTAGGTTTTCTTGTAAAAATTAACAAAAATATGTTTACACAACAATGAAAAGAATGTTATGATATACAAGTGATAGTGAGACAATGCCCAAGTAATTCTCAAGGCTTAATTACTCTAAACTGCTAAGGTATATTCCATCCTGCCATTGGAGTGGTTAAAATCTGGAGGGATGTTCTTCTCTCCAGCCTGGGTGTTGCAAACGCAGTGCCATCCACATGGTTTCCAAGACCTTTGTAAAATACCAAACACAAAGTCCTCCTTCTATTTGTGCTTCCTTTACAAGTATAGGAAAATGTTTCTAATCTCTGGAAAACAATCCAGTTTCTTTTTGAAACTAGAAAATTTATATCAGAATACTAACTATATTTGCCAGCATTCAACAGTAGCAAGAGAAGAGACAAGAATACTGAAAGAAACAAAGGAACTTGCGTAGCTTTTCCCCTGATTTTAAAATGTAAGCAGCGGGGGTAGATCACTAATCATGGTGAGCAGGTTCATGTTCCCTGCTGGGTCAGTGCTTCCGTCATATCGCCACATTCATTACCTCTTGGAAAGATTAATACTTTGTTTTAAAAACAGACTGCTATAAAAAAATTAGTAACTCTTCTCATTTTCTAATTACTATGGATGCCTTAAAAAATGAAAACCATGTTATCTTGAGTGCATACACACAGTTCTTGAATAATTGCCATGAGGATTAGATAGTTGGTGAAAAAAAACCAGCCATGTCAACATCTCTACCCTCCCAGAGTCTCCCCCAGATGTTTCTTGGGGCACCGGGCAGGCCACCCCCAGCCCACACTTCTAGGCTTATTGCTAATCACAACTCCGGATAGGCAGTGTGCCGTCTTCCGCGTGTCGCTCATCTGCAGCGGGTCCCCAGCCCCAGAGACGGGTCTGAAGTTTGGGGCAGGAGAAGAATGGAGGAAAAATATCAAAGACTTGTTTTGACTCCTCACAGAAGCTAAACCAATGCTCCCCTCTCCCCCCACCCCGCCCCCCAAAACAAAGGAGTGAGAGGAGCCCTCTGGCCTTGGGAAGGCATCTCTGGTTATACTTGGAGTCTGGGTATTGCAGGCCTGGTGTTCAAGGCCAAGGAAAATGCTTCCCCAGAAGCAAAGCTTTCCCTCCCTCGCATCCTCATCATCCACATCTTCCACATTTAAGCAAAAAGAGTCAAAGAATCGCCATGTGTTCAGCAATGAAAAGGTGACGGAGTCCTCCCTTTTTCTTTACCTCATTACCAGTGGCCCTCAAAATAGAAAGCAGGGGAGGGGACTAGAGATAGGAGTTCTGTCTCCTCAAAGCATTGCCAAGCAGAGCTTCTCTTAGGTTATTTCTCTTAGGTTATTCAGTAGAAGCAGGGAATTTCAAAATGGCATTGCAAAATGGTAAGGATGAATAAGTGAGTGAATGAATGAATGAATGAATGAACAAATAAATCATATAAATAAATAAATAAATAATAAAATAAATAAATAAGGCAGGAAGAATGGAGAAAGGAAGGAAGGAAAGGAGAGAGGGAGGGAAGGAAGGGGAGAGGAAGGAAGGTTTATAGTGATTTGTTAACCCTGCACCAGCATTACAAAGGGCACACACTGTTGTCCCTAACTGGGTCCAGCAACCCACGGGCCGTATTTTATTCCTCCTCGTCTCTGATAAAGGCCATTTCTCCTTCTTGGGCATCTCTTCTTCCTCTTCCTATTCTTTTCTGGCGCTCATCCTGACCCTCTATCCAGAATCGTGGCATGGTTACACTGACATTCTTGGAAAACAGTTACTATCTTGGAAGATAGTGAAAGTCCCTCCCTGGGTGAAAGAGAACCTTCACACCTGCCCAGTTGCCCGCAATGAGTCCATTCATTTACCTCTTAAAAAACTGAGAATGAACTCCACGTTTGCACTGTGCTAGGCACCAAGGACAAAGCAATGGAAGGAAGATGCAGTCCCTGCCTTGAAGCTGCCCAAAGTCTAAGTGGGTAGATGGATTTCTAAACAGACTTATAAAACAGGGTGGTCATGTAATGATAAGAATTCGCACATGGGATTGTGGGAGCACCGGGAAGGCGGTGCCCTGACCTGGGTGTGGGGGCTGCTGAGAGGAGTTTCCTGGACAGGGAGACAACGGGGCTGAATCTTAAAGAATTGGTGGACAGTAAGCAGAAAACGTGTGATTTGCTTTACAATATACCTTACAAACTTTGTACATTTTAGGATGAGAAAAGCATTGCATTCTACACAAACTAGACAAGACTAAGGCTCAAAGAAGAAATACAAGCTCATGTTGAATGCTCTGCTAAAATTAAGCTTCTTTTTTCAAATTGTTTCCACGTTGATGCAAGTATTACATGTGTCTGCCGAGTTTTCCTTCCTGGCAATAAACAGAACAGTTGTGGTACTGGGGTACTTCCAGAGCGCCAACATGATTGAGCCGGGCTTATTCTAATCGGAGTTGGAGCTTTTCTTTTAGAGAGAGAACCAGAAGCACTGGTGTTTATGTGACGTGTTCGTCAATATTAACTACCCCTGTAAGAGAGGGAGAAAATTGTCTGCAATAAAACCCAGCTCAAAAGTAAATTATGGTACCTTATAATGGAGTTTTACTCTACAATAAAAGAAATAAGAAAAAAATCCAGATAGTGTATTTGTAACTGCATTGCTTTATTGGAAATTCATATGCAGTGTTTACTTCACAGAAATTGATAGACCTTAACTGAAAATGGCTTGTTCATTTTGAGGTCCAGACATTATTTACAGATAAAATTTATTTTGTGAATTACCAGAACCAAACTTTAAAACTGTATAATGGAGGGGGAAAACATAAAAACTGACACTTGTAAAGTCACCCTCTAGGAAAAATAAATATTGTCTGGATACAGCATGGAGAGCATACATTTTTTATGAGATTTCTTTCTTTCTTATCTAAATTTAAAGATCAGAAGTGTTAGTTAATTCCCCACATTTTCTCCCTTGCCTGCTCATTTATGGGGTCCCGTCTACAGCGCCGATCCCCATCACTGACATCCATGCTCATTCCCTCTAACACAGTCCTTGTGGATGCTGAGAATTACTGATCCCAGTGTTTGCACGGACTTCATAGGAGAGGCCAGGAAGCTGTGGCCTGTGGACTCACTGGGTCCAGCACCTATTTTTGTCTAGACTGTGAACTCGGAATACGTGAAGATTTATAACCAATTTGAAAAGAGAACACTAATGTGTGATCCCAATCACGCAAAATGTTTTTCTCACAAAAAAGGATTTCAGTTTGCTTATTGATAGACGAGCATTAAAAAAAATTGTACTCATTTATTATATTTTTAATTTTATCAAAATGTGAAATTTCTTTCCTCGTTTGTTATATACAGGGTGGAGTAAAAGTAGGTTTACAGTTATGAGTACATAAAACAGTTTATTCTTATATTATTCTTTATTAATTAGTGCATTATTTTTCATAAGAACAACTGTAAACCTACTTTTGCCCCACCCTGTATATGCCAACATAATATCTACATAATATTAATTCATTATATGGTGGTGCCCCTCTGCCCACAAGAAACATTTAGCATCCTCTGCTATAAAAGAAGAGTTATAAGGAGCTCCTTTTTTTTTTAGGCAATAAATTCCTTCAATTTTGTCCTTAGATTTGTCTTCCAAATCAGCTTCTTTCCTCACCATTCATCTTTACACCCTATCATTCTCCCCCTCCCCACGCTGTAACTAGCACATTCTCTAATAAAGTGAAAGAACAGATCTCTCTTGAAGTTAGGGACAAGTTGGCTGTTTCATTTTGCAGGAAAAATGGTGCAGAATGGAGAATACACATCTAGGCCTGATACTCCCTTCTAATCAACAGCCTTCTCTTTAACTTCAGGATTTCCTGGTAACTGTCCACGAAAATAAATATCCTGTGTACCACGTATAGGCATGTGTGCAATGGTAACGTTTCGGCCTTTACCTTAAACAAATGGCTCTTCTGCTGTCACATCATTTCCTCGCTCGCCGTTGGCATGGTTAATGATCCAGATACCTGTAATGTCAGCACATGTTTCTTTCAGAAATTACTTTAAAGTCAATGAAATGCAACCTTAAGTTCATGGACAACAAAAAGCAATGAGAGAAATCAATCAGAGTTCTACTCCCTCCTGTTTACAGGGAACAAAAGCAAGGAGACCGGGGGAGGGGGAGGGTGCTGTCCACCACAACTGACATTACACCATCTTCAGTTCCTCTGGCCACAGTCTCAAGTTTCTATCACTCCTATTGATTAAAATTTAATTAAAATTTTGTTTAAAAGGAAAGACAAAAAAATATATACTTGTATCTGAACTTTCAGTTTCTCAAAATATCATTCCTCCCGTAAACGAAGCATTTTTAAAAGTATCCCTCATCCAGCTATACTGCCCAAGACCATAGACTTCTCTATTTTCCAGATGAGGACATGTAGAACATTGGGTGAAAAAATAAAGTTTAAAGTAAAAATCTCTAGCAGAGAAATAGATCCCCCAAAAGAGAAGTATTGAGAGGGGAAGCTAGAAGGACTCTCTCCAGTAAGGAGTCGGCGGAAGAGTGGGAGGTTTGGTGGGGAAATGAAGTGGCCGATGACAAACCCTTGGAGCATAGTTATCTCTGTTTGTATTGCTCCCAATGTTTGTGATGCTCACTTTCATCCCTGATGCTGAGTCATACTAGACACATGTTTGAATAAGAGGAAGTTCATTGCTGGAATACAGCGTTCCCAAAAACCCCTGTGGGGAAGTCGGCGGTGGCGGCAGAACAAGCCGTTAACGTTTTCCACTGTGGGATGCGCAGCCAAAACCACGCCTCCCTGGCACCCTGGCCTGGCACGTTGTTTCCCCTTAGTCGGAGCAAACTTCTGCTCCTCCTTTTCATGGCTTTTGCTTTTTAAGATCTTAAAACTCCAGGGTTTTGCTTTCGTCTTAGTACTTTGATTTTTAGAGAACGCCGGAAGCTTTATCTGATCGGACTGCTGGCCCTGCCCACCTGTGACCCAGGCGCCACCGCTGGTCTTGTTTCTTGGCATCGGGACGTCCCATCAGCCAGCTCCCTTCCCTGTCTCCCGCTCTGCATTCTACCCGGAAGCCATGCCAACCACGCACTTTCACTCTCACAATTTAGGAAAGCGCCTCATCTTTTCAAAGCCCCGGGCACATGGGAAAGAGTGATACACACAGAGGAATGCCTTCCCCACCTCCTCAGCCCCATCTGACAGGTGCCGAAGCAAGACCGGTGACCTTCCCAGACGGGTCTGCCAAGCTGTGTTCTTGGGAGGCTGCCGATCAGCCCAAAGCCAGTCATCAGAGCAACGAAGGGACACCCCGGGGTGCCGCCCCCAGCCTGGCACCGGGACCTCTGGGCTCTGAGGGACACAGAGGAAACAGAAGACAGACTGGAGGGCCGGGCCGGGAGAACGGCCTCTCGCACACAGCACACCTGGGACCCTGCAGGACAGTGATCGCTGCTGCCGCCTCGACTTATTCCTGGGGCTGCGCTGACATTATCAGTCATTTGCTGTTGTTATCGGTCACGCGTGTATTTCTCATTCAGCAAATCTGGGCAAGATTGACTGCGTGCCAAGCGTTATGCTGGACCCGGGGAGCAAAAGTGTGGTGATATTCCTTAGTGTACAGATTTCGTATTGGAATAACCTCAAGTTTAGAATCTAATGAATGTGTTCTATGTATTCTGAAGCGTCTCATTCTGTAATACCAAGTGGTAGACACAACCTAAAACGTTGCTATATAAACTCATATCCAGCCTTTTAGTCCCCTCAGCAAACCTTCATTTTCTAAAGCAAAAAAAGTACTTAGAAGTATGGTGATTAAAAGAAATCAAATATGTATATAGCTGTTGAAATAGATTGTCTGTAGCTACCTTTACTCATCACGGTGCTGGGCTAGGACTGCTCTACCTGCTTTTCATTCGGGACTTGAAAGGTTCTGCTCGTCCCAGGCGAGGAGAGCAGTAAGTGCTCCCCTTGGATAGGCGCCGGATAGAATCACACCATTGAGAACAGACCTTCCGGCTTCCAGAGACGAGCCCAGTGCCATGGCAAACAGTCCCTGCCCTCCCAGGCCGCCCAGCCTTGCCCGCAGGAGGCAAGCGTGTGACCACGCAGCCTGCCGCAGAGCTAGCAATGGCTCCAGTCCTACATCGCTTAGTTTCTCGGAAAAGTAATGAACTCCCATGTGAGATGCACTTTATTTGGCAAACCCGACAGTGCGGAGTGAGACACTGATATCATAATGTGGAGCAGATACGCGGAGGGAAAAGTATATGACCAAACAGAATCAGAATCTACTCGGAATATGGTCCTAGTCATCACTGTTTTCCATGTTCTATTCTGGGAGTTTTCAATCAATGATAGACAAGGACTTGATGAGAATCAGTGCTTCAGCCTGTGTTTCCCCGGAAAGCAGACTCCACAGCAAGGCTTGACCAGAAGCTGTTCGTTTGGATACTGAAGCCAGAACAGAACTGGAACAAGAAAGGAAAAGCAATAAATCATGTGAGACCCGCTGAGGAACCTTATGAAATGCATCCCAGAACTGTCCCCACAGGAGACAGGAGGAGGAGGGACTGAGCCGGTTGCTGTGCCCTGCACTGGGCAGGGGGCCTGTGCTTGCACTGATGGCTGCACCTGGGAGAGCCTTAGGTGGGGTCCAGGTGTCAGGCTGAGGCGTCACAGGGAAACAGCAGGCGCCTGAGCCAGGGGCTGGCTGGTCGCAGCCTCATGGAACTGCCCAAAGTCTAGGCCATGACGGTCGTCTACAGGGGCTGGAGGAAGAGGTGGAGCCACGATTTTGAAATGGTACCAAGAGGGTTCTGAAACCTTGCCTACTGTGTACCTTGGCTTTCTGCATTGGAGATTTCCTCGTCAGTATTTTCTACTAACTTTTTAAAAGATGTTTTTTCTACACAAGATACACTTCCCATGTTCTTGACTTCACTCAAGATAATCTGCAGCCATCCAGGGACCTGTTCATCCCAAATGCTTGCCCGGCTCCCCAACAGCTTTCCATGCACGAGGAAATGAGGCCATAGCTATAGTCCGCGTGGAGGAATAAAATGCATTTTCTATTTTCTATCAGATTGTTTGCTCTCATTGCACAACGACAATTATGTGTTTGAACAGAACAGGGTGGGGGCAGGACAAGTAACACTTCCGAGCCGGTTGCCGCTGCCCGCTCTGCAGTGTCCCTGGGCACTTTGTCTGTCAGTGTTCGCGCAGCCAGGTGGGCACAGGATGCAGGGTCACCGAGATCAACGGCTACAAAGGAAAAGTGGGGGACAGTCCTCATGGTCGCTAGCCCTGTGGATGCTCTTCCTCTTGTCACGTGGCCTCTGGCAGTTAGGATTCTGGCCATCTGCTCAAGTCATGGTGTGCAAGGAATAATGAAGGTCCTATGGAAGCCCTGCTCAGTGTGTCTTAGAAGATGAGGCAAAGGAACGATTCTAGGGATTATATGCAGTGTCAGGCAAGCTGTAGGCACTCTAGGCCATTCCCCAAGCAGTAATGGGCACCCAGTTTGAACAACACATTCTGCGGGTAGCCACGAGGAATAGAGAGATGGCCAAGACACAGTCCATGGCTTCAGGTTGCTCATAACGTAGTGCTGTGGTTCTTCAGCTTCTCTCCCCTTGTTTCTTTGGGAGAATCTGATGAAAGCCACTGACCCTTTTCCCTGAAAACACACATGGCCCTTAACATACGTAAAATTGAGCTCATCATTTTAAAGACCCTACTCTTCCCTGAAGTCCAATCAAGGGTTTATCTAAAAAATGGAGGGGGCAACTTATTGATTAATAACTGTGGGAAGTACAGAGTGTCATAAATGGCTAATAGACATGTGGAAGTTTCTGGAAGCAACAAAGGGGGAGGGTCATTCCACCTGAGTACATCAGAGTGAGCTCCCTTATGGGCATGCACATGTGCAATACCTTGAAAAGATAGTGCACTGAAGGGTGTAGCTGATGAAGGCAGCAGGCTGAGTAAAGGCACAGACAGGACAGCCAAGGGAATATTCTGGAATTGTGAGAAGTCCTGTGTGACTGGAGCATAGGACTCAGGAGAAGCTGGAGATGAGGAGATAAGGCTGAAGATTAGGAGTCTCGAGTCTAAACATTGATTTTTATGCTTAGAAGCTTGGGTTTTCCCCAATGGACAATAGAGAATGGTATGACCAGAGCTAAGCCTTAAGATATTTTTTAGGATATGTGGAAAAGGACAACGATTGGAGATGAGTGATGGGGTTTGCTGTAAAAAGAATCTAAGTAGAAGTCAGTAACTGATAGGAAATGATAAGAGCATATTGAAGGAACCTATATGGATTTATCTAGAGAAGTCTAAAATCACTACCCAGAGGGGAGATAAGATATTAGATTCCCTTGCTTCTAAAGTTATTAAATATATTTTGAACAAAGTGAAACACTAGCAGTGAGAAATTAGTTATTGTTCAGGTCATTCTTTTCATTTACCTTCTCTTATTATTTTTACAGTCCTTGGTACAATACTTTGAAAAATAATAGGCTTACTAAATGTTTGTTCAATCGAATTTTGTTAAGTATAACTTACAGTATGACAGCTGTTGAGCCAACAATTTGTATACCTCATTTTGACTAATGATGCTGGTCTACAAACACAATTTAAGCAACACTGAATACTTTTTCCTAGTAGACAATGGGTGTACTCCCAGAGCCTTTGAGGTCTAGCGTGATATTCTATTTGATTTTTATACCAAAAATATGGTATAGACCTTATCCTGAAGCTCTATTATTATATCATCTATATTTACCAGGAAGTTAAAGTGAAACTAAAATGTTATCTGTACGATATGATGCGTCTCTCCTAGGAGCCTTAGCAAAGAGAACTATGTTAGTGATAAAGGCATACTTTGGGAGCAAGGAAGATGTTGAGTTTGGAAGCATAAGATAATTTAATGAGCTATTCAGATGTTTGGATTCATATTTTCGAAAGGTGTGGCTCACTAGTGGGAATTAAATCTGAAAATTGTGCTTTTATTAACATTTTCTTTCCAAACTCAGTGTCTCGTTAGTGTGGATGATGGCTGATATCATCAGCGTAATGACATCAGGATACGTGTGTTGACTCTGCCAAAGCATACCACGTAATGAGTCCTCCCCCCTCTTAAAGGGTTTTTAAACCCGATTTTGTCACAATAAAAGGCCCAATTGCCTGCAAAAATACTTCGTTTGAGAATATCTTAACAGCTGGCTAATTTGCACATGGACTTCTTGGCCACAATGTTCCTGAGATCCTCATGATGCCTTTTAAATGATGCCTCTGTATCACACGCGCATCCATTTCCTGTTCTTCCTGTCGCTTGTCTCACTCCATCCCTGGAGTCATACTCCCTAGCAGTGGTTCTCAACCCTCATTGTCTTTCCAAGTCACCTAAGGAGGTGCTTTACCTGTGGATGCCCTCCACACCCCACTCGCTGGAATCAGACCCCCTCGCTGCTCTAAAGATCACCTCTGGGTTTCACCGCTGGACTGGTTGGCTGTAGACGGGGGTCGGAATTAGCTGACATGGTGATTTGAAAAATGAAACTAAGCATTGAACTTTACAGGTAGCAAATTCTCAATCTTTCTGTTTGCTTTCAAAAAATGAGAGAAGTGAGAAATAATGCACAAAGAAAAGTTTCCTTAGCTATAGACTTTGCTTTCCCATAAGCCCCACACAAACTCCTCTAGTCTCAACCCATCAATCCAGGACCGGATTGCACTGCCTTCATTCATTGCTCTGTGCCACTGGCCACCTGGCTTTCTTCTTCTTGGAGTATTCTCCCTCCTCCTCAACATGTATTCATATCCTGCTTTGATTCAGGAGCCAACTTGAGCCCGCCCTCCTCCTCCTCCTCCTCCTCCTCCTCCTCCTCCTCCTCCTCCTCCTCTAAATCTTTCCAGTGTTTCCAGCCTACATATCATCCCTGTATTTTGAGTACCAGTAGCTTCTTTATTTAAACCTACACTGTGAATGTGGGCTTTTTATAATGTCGTGTCTTATCTTGATCTTCAGTTAGGCCATCTGAGTGTCTCTCCCCATGAGAATTACAACCTCTTTTATGGCCAGACTCTCATAGTTTGTTAAATTACCTGTAACCTGAAGAATAATGTGTTATAGAACCTTTAAAGTTACTGGTTGGGATTTAATTCCTTTTGAAAAGGTTTTGGAATCTCATTTCTTGCTTCCTTTCCCAGCTCTGTATGTGGAAGCATATGGCTGTCTTTCTCCATATGTGAATGCGTCTATGTGCAATAGATGTGTAGTGAGTAGTGATGCTTTGGGCATTTCCTTTTTTCTCAGGGGCTGAGGCTCTCTGAATTTCAAGATAAGTATTTGATCTGAAAGTGAACTAAAATAGGCATCACTGTGATATAATCTCTCATGGATATTGAAGAAATATTGTATCTTATATAACTTACAGAGCAAAGTAAAGAACTGAAAGACTTTGAGGGGAGGAAGCTTTATAATTTTTTCTGAATGTGACAGTAAATTTTAAGTTCTGTTTTCTCTCAAAAAATAAAAATACCTAAAATACATAGCGTGCTTTACAGTTTAATGTTTTCCATATAAATATTTATTGTTCCTCAGAACACCTATAAGGTAAACATGGTGAATATTATTATTCCCATTATACAAATGAAGAAACACTTGGATTTAAATCTGTTATCACTAAGCCCATTTTTTTCTCTGTAAGAGAAAATAGATTATCATTGTAGCACACTCAATGTGCTTGTTTGCTAAACATCTCGGTTCCCCATCACCTTTAAGTCCCGTGTGGTCAGAGATGCCAGTCTTGCCTGTGCTAATTCTAGAACCCAGGACAGTGCTGCCACATAGTAAGGGCTAAAGAAATGCTTGTTCTGTGAATGAAGTTTGTAGTCTCTGGAGTGGAAGGCTGAGAAGGAAAGCTAGTTATAGCAGCTTAGGGTAATGAGTGTGAGGAGAGACCTGGGTCATTCTGACACTCACCAGGGAGTGGGTTCCTCTACCACCTCCTCACACCCAACCCCTGTGGCTGCCGCGCCCACATGCGAAGCTCCCTAAAAGCATTTTTA